>NW_021681384.1:79289-85040 GCF_001412515.2 Diachasma alloeum
AGTGAGAAAAGACGTTTAACTCACATGTTAGGACGACTGAAAGCGTTCTACGCAAGGTTTAGAAACTTGGAAGTGATAGGAGGAGACTTAAGTGGCAATTTAACTGATAGAGTCCGATGGGAGGACTTGCAAAGTGTTTTTGAGGGTCATATGAGAACCGGTGTAATCATTAACGTGAAAAATCCAGACATACCCAAATTTTTAGATGATGCTAGACGAATGCTCTGTGTACGTTTGAAAAATGCATTGAAACAAGAAGGAAGTTTGAAAGTGAATGTAGTGTTAACGTGTAAATATGAAATTAATAGAGATGAACATCTCATTGAAGAAGAAAAATATTTCAGTACCAAGAATGAAATAATTCTTGATTCAACTAATATTAGGCAGTGGTTCGATGAACACATAAGAGAAAAACTTCTAGTGAAAGCGGATGAGTTCCAGAAAAGAGACTCAGGCTGGAGATTAGTTGACGTCATTAATTTAGAAGTGAACATAAATAAATATAATCCATTGCGCGGNTTTGAAAAATGCATTGAAACAAGAAGGAAGTTTGAAAGTGAATGTAGTGTTAACGTGTAAATATGAAATTAATAGAGATGAACATCTCATTGAAGAAGAAAAATATTTCAGTACCAAGAATGAAATAATTCTTGATTCAACTGATATTAGACAGTGGTTTGATGAACACATAAAAGAAAAACTTCTTGTGAAAGCGGATGAGTTCCAGGAAAAAGACTCAGGCTGGAGATTAGTTGACGTCATTAATTTAGAAGTGAACATAAATAAATATAATCCATTGCGCGGAGGATCCAGCTTTATTGAACTATCTGAATGGATCAAAAAGAAACATGCTGTCGTGAACGTTCAAAATAAAGACGATGCCTACTGCTTCTTATGGTCCATTATGGCCGCTCGCTGTAACGTTCGAGATAAGCAACGAACAAACTCATATTCCTCTTTCAGCACTGTCATGAAAAGATTTGATAACTTCAATTACCCCATAGCATTAAAAGACATTCCCAAGTTCGAGAAAATGAACGAATTGTCGATTAATGTATATGGAATCGACAGTAACGAAGAATCAGAGAAAAAATGGATTGTGCCCCTTTATTTGAGCAAAAATCTTCCAGCCACACTGCAAGAGGAAGAAAGAACAATTCACCTTCTCGTGATTAAAAAAGAAGACATCCTCGATGGTGAACAGGAAAGAATACAGCATTACACATGGATTTCAAATTTGTCTCGTGTAGTTGGTGTGCAAATTTCAAAAGCTCAACATAAAACACTCATATGTGACAGGTGTGTGCGTCACTTTTTCAAAAAAGAGGCCTACACTAACCATAGGGTCGATTGTATATCGATCAATAAGTGTCGAATGATTTTCCCTCATCGTGGTGAAAAATATTCAAAATTTCAAAATTTCAAAAATCAACTGGCTGTTCCATTTGTTGCATACGCTGATAGTGAGTGTTTATTGGAAAAAGTGTCCGATGACAATGATGTAAATACCAAAATATACCAAAATCATGTACCATTCAGTGTTGCGTTTTATGTGAAATGTAGCTATGATAACTCAAAATCGGAACTCTCTATTTATTGTCGAAAAGACTGTTTTTTTTTTTTTTACGGCCTCGGAGTCTTTTTTCCGGGTCCCATTCGGCACTCTATCCAACCCTATGCATGCGGCTGTGGATTCTACACTGTACCGCATTCGCACTTCTATAGAACATAGAAGTAGCATGGGGTAAACCACAGAAAACCCATGTCGGTACAGGCGGTTGCTCTATTAGCAACCTCCCGCTCGCCGGAGCCTTCCGTTGAAAAATTTGGTTCCACGGAGAATCAAACTCACAACCTTTCGCACACTAGACTTGCGTCTAATCCACTCGGCCACCGACGTCGGTGGAAAAGACTGTGTAGAGTGGTTTATTGAGCAGCTACGTATTTTAGCTATAAAAGTTGATGCTGAATTACACAGAAATGAGCCCATGAACTTGACTTTCGAGATGGAGCGATCCTATAATGCAGCTAAAATATGTCATATTTGTGGCAGGGCATTCGCCGAAAAAGCAGTGAAACAGCGGGACCATTGCCACTTTACGGGAAAATATCGCGGGGCAGCTCATCCCGGTTGTAACCTGAATTACACAGAATCGTGTGGAATCCTTGTGGTTTTCCACAATTTGTCAGGTTATGACTCGCACTTTTTCATTAAGTCCCTTGCAAGACAATTCGAAGGCTCTGTGACAATACTCCCAATTAACAAAGAGAAATACATTTCTTTTACCAAATCAGTCGAATTAACAAGAGTCCACTTGAGATTCATTGACTCATTTCGTTTTATGGCAAGCAGTATCGATAAACTTTCTTCATATGTAGAAGATGAAAAAAAAATAAACACAGCCAGTCATTACCCTCAAAAACGACAATTCGAACTGGTTGTACGCAAAGGAGTTTTCCCATACGAATACTTGGATACATGGGAGAAATTAAGTGTACAACAATTACCACGGAAAGAAGAGTTTTATTCTTGACTGAATGATGAGCACATATCCGATAAAGATTACAACCATGCACGTGATGTGTGGAGAAATTTCAGCATCAGAACACTCGGTGAATATGCGGATTTATATCTGAAAACCGACGTATTGTTGCTAGTAGATATTTTCGAAAATTTTCGAGAGAGCTATTTCACCGCATACAACTTAGATCCTCTTCATTATTATACTGCGCCAGGGCTGGCGTTTGATGCAATGTTAAAAATCACTGGAGTTCAACTGGAATTATTTCAAGACCCTGAGATGTTCCTTTTCATTGAGAAAGACATTAGAGGAGGACTGTCGCAGTGTTCTAACCGATATGGAAAGGCTAATAACCCCTACATGGGTGCTAATGAGTTTAACCCAGAGGAACAGAAATCGTATTTGAAATCGTTGGCTTCCGGATCGATGCCGCATTTGGATTCAGCGTTGCGCCGACTTTTCGCAAACATTGCAGTCTGCATCTTCAGGGCTACGAGCTCCGATTCTGAGCTCCGATGTCTAGGGGTAGTCCCTATATGCCTTCCCTTGTGGTGGTGGGGGAAGGGGAAAGGGGGGGGTGGTCAGCCAATCATATATTTTTAATTGATCACCTGGTCAATTGAAAAATCGGGAGGATGGTTTTCCAAATGGGGTTCACTTCATATCGTCTGTCCCTGTTGAGGTTGTTAGGGTTTTTATGGATCTCCAAACCCTCTCGGTATTTCCTTTCGAAATACCCTTGAGATTTGGCCAACATCCTGGCTTGGTCGTACTGGATAGTATGTCCAATGTCCATCCAGTGTTCAGCCAGGGCAGACTGTTCTAAGTGACCGTATTTGGAGCACCGCTGGTGTTCCTTGATCCGTGTACTGATCTTCCTCCCGGTTTCTCCAATGTACACTTTCCCGCATGAGCAGGGGATCTCGTACACTCCTGGTGTGCTCAGAGGTGGTCTTGGATCCTTTGCACTTGGCAGCATCTGTCCGATCTTCTTTGGAGGCTGGAAGATCGTTCGAATGTTATGTTTGCCAAGTACACTACTTATGCGTTCTGTTGTGCCTCTCAGATAAGGGAGGAGGGCCACTTTTGGTCTTTCCTGGTTTTACTGATGATTAGTCTCCTCTAGTCATNTTGCTCTGTAGCTTCTGCTTGACCTTCCGAATTTGTTGGATGTTATATCCATTCTTGGTCAGAGCTATCTCAAGATGTTCAACTTCACTGTCAACGTTGGAGGGTTGAGAGATTGTAAGTGCTCTATACATTAGGGAGCTAATAACGGAATTCTTCTGGGAGGGGTGGTGATGGGAGGTAGCATTGAGATACCTATCTGTGTGGGTTGGCTTGCGATATACTTGGTGGCCTAGAGTGCCGTCCTCGTTGCGTCGAACCAGGACATCTAGGAATGGAAGACATATATCTTGTTCAATTTCCATAGTGAACTTGATGCTCACGTGTTGAGTATTCAAGAACTCCAGGGATTCAGTTAGAGTAGTCTTTCCATGTGGCCAGATGAAAAAGGTATCGTCCACATACCTGAACCATACAGTAGGTTTCTGAGGTGCTGACTTCAATACTTCGTTCTCGAAGTGTTCCATGAATATATTTGCAATAATCGGGGAAATGGGAGACCCCATTGCCGCTCCCGATTTTTGCTCATAGTACTATAATTTGAACTGAAAGTATGTAGAAGTTAAGCAATGCTCAATCAGGGGAAGGAATTGGGAAGAGATGTTGTTGGATTTCTTGATGATTTCCAAGGTTTCTGGGATTGGGACGTTAGTGAAGAGTGATTCCACATCAAAACTCACTAGGATATCATCTGGAGAAGTCCGGAGATTTCTCAGTTTGTTGACGAAATCCAGTGAGTTCTGAATGTATGAACCATTCAGGCCAGTCAACTTTTGGAGTGGTTTCGTGAGAAACTTGGCCAGCTGGTAAGTTGGCGCTCCAATGTTGCTGACAATGGGACGGAGAGGAACACTCTTTATGGATTTTGGGGAGACCATAGAGTCTAGCAGGAAAGGATTCTTTAAGGGTGAGGAATTTCGTCAGGTCAGCCGAGAAACCAGCCTTTTTCAGCAGATCAGCAGTTTTTCGCTCAATTGTACGAGTAGGGTCCTTCCTAAGTTTAACGTAAACTCTGGAGTCACCCAACATCGTACTGAGCTTACCGGAGTAGTCGTCTTTATCCATAACCACCGTGGCATTGCCTTTGTCTGCCGGAAGAATAATCAGATCATTATTCTCCTTTAGACTACGCAGTGCGAGGCGTTCCTCCCTGGTGAAATTGTCACCAGGGGGAGTGGCCTTGTGGAGGATATTCGACAACTGCCTCCGGATCTCATTGCTGGTCTCCTGAGAAGATGATAAATCGCTGTCTCGGTACGACTGATGATTTCTTCGGTGGGGATCTTTTTAGGGGCAGCGAAGTTATGTCCTTTCGCCAACACAGACACTTGTGCTTCACTGAGTTCAAATTTACTCAGATTCTTCACAGTGTGAGTGAGGGTTGGGACTTTCTCCTGGGGGATCAGTTTCTTGAACTTACCCTTCTGACTCTCCGTTCTCATCTCAGCTGTTCGGACTGCTTGTTCGTGTGTAACACGATCGAGAGTCTCCCACAGCTGAGACTCCAACGTCTGAGCCAGAAGAAGGTGGAGATCGAGAAGCTGTCTGGAGAGATGGGCCAGGTTCTTCTTAGCCGCTGTTATTCTCTCCTTGACCAATCTCAACGAAGCTTGGCGGAGGATGGCATTTGCCTGCTTCGTTGGAACAGGATTTCTCAGACGGAGGAATTTCGGTACCACTTGATGGTCACGGCACCTTTTTAAAAAAGTTAGGGAGCACAGTTGGACGTGCAAGGACTTCCTAAGTTTGGTGAATAAATTCACCGACCCAAGAATAGCCTCTCCGTGGAGGCGTTTAATCTTAGTTTTGAGGCTTTCGCGGCCATGATTAATGAAATCTTTGGCTTCCGGATGGATGCCGCGTTTGGATTCAGCGTTGCGCCGACGTTTCGCAAACATTGCAGTCTGCATCTTCAGGGCTATGAGCTCCGATTCTAAGCTCCGATGTCTAGGCCTTATATGCCTTCTCTTGTGGTGGTGGGGGGGGTGGTCAGCCAATCATATATTTTTAATTGACCAGCTGATGAATTCAGCCAATCATATATTTTTAATTGACCAGCTGATCAATTAAAAATATATGATTGGCTGACCACCCCCCCCCC
>NW_021681384.1:85202-86769 GCF_001412515.2 Diachasma alloeum
GCGGCATCCATCCGGAAGCCAAAGATTTCATTAATCATGGCCGCGAAAGCCTCAAAACTAAGATTAAACGCCTCCATGGAGAGGCTATTCTTGGGTCGGTGAATTTATTCACCAAGCTTAGGAACTCCTTGCACGTCCAACTGTGCTCCCTAACTTTTTTAAAAAGGTGCCGTGACCATCAAGTGGTACCGAAATTCCTCCGTCTGAGGAATTCTGTCCCATCGAAGCAGGCAAATGCCATCCTCCGCCAAGCTTCGTTGAGATTGGTCAAGGAGAGAATAACAGCAGCTAAAAAGAACCTGGCCCATCTCTCCAGACAGCTTCTCGATCTCCACCTTCTTCTGGCTCAGACGCTGGAGTCTCAGCTATGGGAGACTCTCGATCGTGTTACACACGAACAAGCAGTCCGAACAGCTGAGATGAGAACGGAGAGTCAAAAGGTTAAGTTCAAGAAACTGTTCCCCCAGGAGAAAGTCCCAACCCTCACTCACACTGTGAAGAATTTGAGTAAATTTGAACTCAGTGAAGCACAAGTGTCTGTGTTGGCGAAAGGACACAACTTCGCTGTTGCCCCTAAAAAGATCCCCACCGAGGAAATCATCAGTCGTACCGAGACAGCGATTACCATCTTCTCAGGAGACCAGCAATGAGATCCGGAGGCAGTTGTCGAACATGCTCCACAAGGCCACTCCCCCTGGTGACAATATCACCAGGGAGGAACGCCTCGCACTGCGTAGTCTAAAGGAGAATAATGATCTGATTATTCTTCCGGCAGACAAAGGCAATGCCACGGTGGTTATGGATAAAGACGACTACTCCGGTAAGCTCAGTACGATGTTGGGTGACTCCAGAGTTTACGTTAAACTTAGGAAGGACCCTACTCGTACAATTGAGCGAAAAACTGCTGATCTGCTGAAAAAGGCTGGTTTCTCGGCTGACCTGACGAAATTCCTCACCCCTAAAGAATCCTTTCCTCCTAGACTCTATGGTCTCCCCAAAATCCACAAAGAGTCTGTTCCTCTCCGTCCCATTGTCAGCAACATTGGAGCGCTAACTTACCAGCTGGCCAAGTTTCTCACGAAACCACTCCAAAAGTTGACTGGCCTGAATGGTTCATACATTCAGAACTCACTGGATTTCGTCAACAAACTGAGAAATCTCCGGACTTCTCCAGATGATATCCTAGTGAGTTTTGATGTGGAATCACTCTTCACTAACGTCCCAATCCCAGAAACCTTAGAAATCATCAAGAAATCCAACAACATCTCTTCGCAATTCCTTCTCCTGATTGCGCATTGCTTAACTTCTACATACTTTCCGTTCAAATGAGAGTACTATGAGCAGAAATCGGTAGCGGCAATGGGGTCTCCCATTTCCCCGATTATTGCAAATGTATTCATGGAACACTTCGAGAACGAACTATTGAAGTCAGCACCTCAGAAACCTACTGTATGGTTCAGGTATGTGGACGATATCTGTGTCATCTGGCCACATGGAAAGACTGCTCTAACTGAATTACTGGAGTTCTTGAATACTCAGCACGTGAGCATCAAGTTCACTATGGAAA
>NW_021681385.1:0-417 GCF_001412515.2 Diachasma alloeum
TCTCTCTGATGAAAAAAAGGCTGTTTGACGGAGAACTAAATTACCTATCCATTAACACTCTTTCATCCCTTAATCTCTGTAATAAATGGAAGAAACTGTCATGAAAATCACAACGCAATAAGCCAAATAATTGTCTCGCGGCGCACAGTGACTCCCGGTAATTAAAAATTCACCTCTCCCCTCCTAATTGAGATTACGGGATGAAAAAACGGCAGTACGACGGAGAATTAAATTCCCAATCAATAAACCCTCTTTCATCCCTTAATCTCTGTAACAAAACAATAAAAACTGCCATGAAACTCAGGGGCCAGTATGAAAACTAATTCTTTGGCAGCGCACACTGACTTATCGCTATTCGCCCGCGAATTAAAAATTCACCTCTCCCCTCCTAATTGAGATTAAGGGATGAAAAAAGAG
>NW_021681385.1:469-556 GCF_001412515.2 Diachasma alloeum
TCGCGGCGCACAGTGACTCCCGGTAATTAGAAATTTACCTCTCCCCTCCTAATTGAGATTAAGGGATGAAAAAAAGACAGCTCGACG
>NW_021681385.1:861-1075 GCF_001412515.2 Diachasma alloeum
AAACTGCCATGAAACTCAGGGGCCAGTATGAAAACTAATTCTTTGGCAGCGCACACTGACTTATCGCTATTCGCCCGCGAATTAAAAATTCACCTCTCCCCTCCTAATTGAGATTACGGGATGAAAAAACGGCAGTACGACGGAGAATTAAATTCCCAATCAATAAACCCTCTTTCATCCCTTAATCTCTGTAACAAAACAATAAAAACTGCCA
>NW_021681385.1:1254-1903 GCF_001412515.2 Diachasma alloeum
TTCGACGGAGAATGAAATTCCCCATCAATTAACCCTCTTTCATCCCTTAATCTCTTTAAAAGAAAAAAAAAACTGCCATGAAAGTCATGGGCCAGAGAGAAAAATAATAGTTTCGCGGCGCACAGTGACTCCCGGTAATTAAAAATTCACCTCTCCCCTCCTAATTGAGATTAAGGGATGAAAAAAAGACAGCTCGACGGAGAATGAAATTCTCCATTAATTAACCCTCTTTCATCCCTTAAACTTTGTAACAAAACATATAAACTCCCATGAAACGCAGGGGCCAGTAAGAAAAATGATTCTTTGGCAGCGCACAACGACTTTCCAGTATTCGCCTGCGAGTTAAAAATTCACCTCTCCCCTCCTAATTCAGATTAAGGGATGAAAAAAGAGCAATTCGACGGAGAATTAAATTCCCCATCAATAAACCCTCTTTCATCCCTTAAACTTTGTAACAAAACATATAAACTCCCATGAAACGCAGGGGCCAGTAAGAAAAATGATTCTTTGGCAGCGCACAACGACTTTCCAGTATTCGCCTGCGAGTTAAAAATTCACCTCTCCCCTTCTAATTGAGATTAAGGGATGAAAAAACGACACTTCGACGGAGAATTAAATTCCCCATCAATAAACCCTCTTTCATCCCTCA
>NW_021681385.1:1932-2008 GCF_001412515.2 Diachasma alloeum
AAATTCTCCATTAATTACCCATCTTTCATCCCGTAAACTTTGTAACAAAAAATATAAACTGCCATGAAACTCAGGG
>NW_021681385.1:2364-3134 GCF_001412515.2 Diachasma alloeum
CCCTCCTAATTGAGATTAATGGATGAAAAAACGGCAGTTCGACGGAGAATGAAATTCCTCACCAATGAACCCTCTTTCATCCCTTAATATCGTTAACAAAAAAATAAAAACTGACATGAAAGTCATGCGCCAGTAAGAAAAATAATAGTTTCGCGGCGCACAGTGGCTCACGGGAATTAAAAATTCACCTCTCCCCTCCTAATTGCGTTTAAGGGATGAAAAAAAAGGCAGTTCGACGGAGAATGAAATTCCTCACCAATAAACCCTCTTTCATCCCTTAATCTCTGTAACAAAAAAATAAAAACTGACATGAAAGTCATGCGCCAGTAAGAAAAATAATAGTTTCGCGGCGCACAGTGGCTCACGGTAATTAAAAATTCACCTCTCCCCTCCTAATTGCGCTTAAGGGATGAAAAAAAAGGCAGTTCGACGGAGAATTAAATTCCTCACCAATAAACCCTCTTTCATTCCTTAATCTCTGTAACAAAAAAATATAAACTGCCATGAAACTCAGGGGCCAGTAAGAAAAATAATTCTTTCGCGGCGCACACTGACTTTTCACCATTCGCCCGCGAATTAAAAATTCACCTCTCCCCTCCTAATTGAGATTAAGGGATGAAAAAAAGGCAATTCGACGGCGATTTAAATTCTCCATCAACTAACCCTCTTTCATGCCTTAAACTTTGTAACAAAAAATATAAACTGCCATAAAACTCAGGGGCCAGTAAGAAAAATCATTCTTTGGCAGCGCACACTGACTTTTCAGTATT
>NW_021681385.1:3229-3396 GCF_001412515.2 Diachasma alloeum
ACACTGACTTTTCACCATTCGCCCGCGAATTAAAAATTCACCTCTCCCCTCCTAATTGAGATTAAGGGAGGAAAAAACGGCAGTTCGACGGAGAATTAAATTCCTCACCAATAAACGCTCTTTCATCCCTTAACCTCTGTAACGAAAAAATAAAAACGGCCATGAAA
>NW_021681386.1:0-5400 GCF_001412515.2 Diachasma alloeum
TTGTTAAAAATGATTGTAAAAAATTCAAAAAAATTTGAAGATAATGAGAGTTATCTAAATTTCAAAACAAAAAAAAAATCAAAAAATATCAATTTTTGGCTGATTTACAGCCATTTGTTCATGACGCAACGCGGGCACAGCAGCGCGCGCCAAACAACAATTTTTAATATCTCGCAAACTATTGGTCGTAGAAACATGAGTAAAAAACCATTTTGTTCGTCGTTAAATTCTCTAAATAACTTATGCTATATGTCTCGATAACTTCTCAATAGTTTCCGAGATATTTCAATCAAAAGATGCCTATTGAATACGTATTTTGTTTATAAACAAAAAGCACACCTTGCCGTTAGGCCACATTTCATTTATATGCTCTCCTGAGCATTTAAAAAAAAATCATTAAAATCGGTGACTAATCTCGTAAAGTCGACGACAAACACGATTTTTCACGCCCACCGACTGGACTATATGCTGGCGACACATGCCACTGAGTCTGTCATGTCCTTGGAGAGGCTGACGATGTAGAGGGCTTTGTTCGCAATGTCTGACATCAAGAGGAAGCGCGAGGCCAGGTCCAGGCCTGCTTTGAGGACTGGGGTCTCTCCTGAGGTCGGTGAGGGCTTGAATTTTATCGTCTGCAGGCACACCCACTTCTCGCATGACCAGATCTGGAGTTTGCTGTTTCTATACCTGTTATCACGAATCTCCAGAACTGGACGTCGGGCTGGCAGTTCTTGTAGTCGTCCAGGAAGTACAGGGAGGAGATGGGGCGACCCTCGTGGGGCTGCCAGATGTAGAGACAGCTCGGGGTCTCCAGGTGGTACCAATGAGTTTCACCTGAGGATATTTAATTTATTTTAAATTTTGTTTCATGATGTTTCATTGTGAGGGTTTGGAATTCAATTCGGTTGATGATGTGGGATTTTATTAGTGACGATTTAGTGGAATTGTGTTCAAATTCAATTAATTAGGGGTTAGTTAAAGCAATTGACAGCAATTGTTATTGCATTTAGAGAAATGCTAGAGCAGAATTGTTTAGGGAAAGCAATATTTTATGAATATTTTTTTCTAACAATTTAGGAAGTAATTTTTTGAATTTTCAGAGGAATTTATTTAATGAGAATGGGGTTTCTAGGAGTTCATCCTTTTCAGATTTGAAGTTTTTCAGATGTGACAGCAAATGGGGGTTTTCAGGGTGCTACCAATAAGGTTCACCTGAAGACATTTCATTTTTAAAAAATTTTGTTTCATGATATTTTGTTCTGAGGGTTTGGAATTTAATTCTTTTGTCGATATGGAATTTTATCAGTGACGATGTAGTGCAATTATGTTTAAATAAAATTAATTAGGGATTAGTTAAAGCAATTGACAGCAATTGATACTGATTTTATAGAAATGATGATAGAACGTAATTGTTTAGGGAACGCAATATTTTATGAATAATTTGTTTTTAACATTTTAGGAAGTAATTTTTCGGATTCTCAGAGGAATTTATTTAATGAGAATGGGTTTTCTAGGAGTTCAGTATTTTCAGATTTTCTGTTCCAATTTTTCAAATTATTGTGAAGAGAATGAGGGAGAATTGAGTAAAATTATTCTCAGAATTTTCATGATTTCTCGTGAAAATTGAAATTTCATTGAATATATTCTTTGCTGAAAATTTCAATTTTTATCATTTGAAATTTAAAGTGTAATGTTTAAATATAGTGAAATATAGAATAGAATTCGATTAAAAATTTATCAATTATTAATTAATAGAAACAATGAAAAATAATTATCATTGATGTTACGTCCCAAATGGTTTACACTCAATTGTCTGTTGGATAAATTTGAGGAATAGTTAAATTGACCCTTTGGTCGGTAACTCCAGGTGTTGAGAGAAACTATCTCCTTAGGTAGGTTCCACTAATCTACTACGCGCAGTTGACCAATCAAGACACGATTTAGAGTGTTTCGTTTAATGAGATTTATTTAATAACAATAACACTTGGTTTTATTACACTGTTTCACCATTGTAGGTTCAGGGTTTTTTTTAAGTGACCCTTGTGGGTTGGCGGTTATTAAGGTTCAAATGTTCTTGTGTTGGTTTGGTTTTATTTTAGGATTCGACTTTTATTTAATTAAATTAGTATTTGTGATTAAGTCCTGAACACTTTGAATTTAGACTTTGGGTATTTGGAGTTGAAGTATTCACTGAGACTTTACTTGGACTTGAAGTTTCACTTTAAGATTTCTAGAGTAGTTATTTCTTTCTCTTTGACCGTGGATATAGAAGTGATTTTACTAAGATGAGATTTGAATATTTTAGGGCTGCTTAGGGCTCACGCGTGGGCGCACACGATCTAGTTTCTGAGGGTACGATTGGTTCATTAGGAATGGTGGTGAGGATAGAGGCGAACCGGTTGGTTTTAGGTCAATCGGGGAGCCTCGAAAGTCGTGATTGGATTAGGAGCAATTAAGGGTGCAGCTGCATTTTACTCTTGAGAAAAATTCTGTTCTCACGGAACGTTAGAATTTGGAAAATGTCATTTGACACTTATGATTTTCGGGTTTCTTGGTTTCGCCGTGTTCGGTTTACAATTTCAGGATGCTACTGCTTATCTTAAAGATTTAGTTAGTTCTTTTTCATGTTTTCGATAATTTATTATCACGTGTGCATACGACTGGTTTTCGGCTTCGTTTCAAAGGTGGGAAAGCTAGTTTTATGATTTTCTCAGGAAAAAGTGGTCTGGACACTTGAGGGTTATCTCTGTATGAAACTAAATAATATTCTAATTTACTACGTTTGAAAAAATATAATTGGGAATTGGGACTTATCGAGATACGCGATAGCGTATCGGCCAAGAAAAGTTTTGACCGACTGAGCAAAACATGAGGCCGAACGCACCGCGTATCTATACACGAAGCAACTACCCCCTCCACTACCACCGAAACACATTTATTGAATAAAATGAAAACGTGATACCCTACGAAAAAAATTGCCTTAGTTACATTACATAAATCGGCCACGAGCTTTCCATTGATATCACTATTTGCTTTTTCGACTTAATATTAAGGAAATTACGCGCATAGCAACGGGATCATATCCACATTCTCGCATTTCACATTATCTCTGAGCAGTGTGAGATTTCGTTTTCGAAGTTGGTAGCAGTGCGCTCCAACCACACGCGCAGAGGAGGGAGATTTGAATAGCGCATTAGTCTTTCTCTCTCCTTCTTGAATTCTACTGATTTGCATTTTTTAGACTCATCATCGACTTATTGTAAAAATTAATGAAAAATTGATGAACAATGTCATATAACGTTGTATATTGCATAAAAATTTTTCCCCTATCCTCGATTAATTTAGATTTTCAATTCAGTCCGTGAATAACATGTGGGCGAGTTTATTTCTGAGGTTATTTTACGCGGGTAATTTGCACGTTCGATTTTCTTATGAAATTCTCAAATTGAATCGGAGCATGAATTATAAATAAATGTAGGAAAGAAATACCTTTTTTTCTTAGAGCAGAAGTGATTGAAAATAGTTTCTGTTGCGCGGAAAAAAATCAATTCGATTCGTACGAAAATGATCGTGTACTCGTTTTGGAAAAATGATTGAAATTTTGCAAAAAAACAAAAACAAATGTTTTTGCAAAAAAACTGCGCCAAGAAAAAGTTTTGTGGGGTCGTTTCTGGAAAGAAGAAATATTTTTTTCTGGAAACCAAATTTCCCATAGAAATTTTGCAAAAAATAAACAAATAAAAATCAAAGCCATGTCAAGAAATGTCCAATGGATCATGGAATGGGCTATCAGATTATTATGGGGAGGATAACTCTGAATAGAAGGATTTTCAAAAAAATCTTCATCAAATAAAAAATTCTGTAGAGACAGGACTCAAAGTTCTTGGCGCGGAGTTTTCCAACTCATTGTCTCGTATCAATCTGCATCTTCTGATCCGCGCCAAGAACTTTGAACCCTATCTCTACTGAATTTTTTATTTTGTGAAGATTTTTTTGAAAATCCTTCTATTCAGAATTATCCTCCCCATAATAATCTGATAGCACATTTCATGATCCATTGGACATTTCTTGACTTGGCTTTGATTTTTATTTGTTCATTTTTTGCAAAATTTCTATGGGAATTTTGGTTTCCAGAAAAAAATGTTTCTTCTTTCCAGAAACGACCCCACAAAACTTTTTCTTGGCGCAGTTTTTTTGCAATATACTAATTATGGGTAAGACTCGACAGTCGATAAGGTAAATGAGAAATTGAGCTAGCACCATCAGGTGGCTAATGGTAGGGACGTAACACCTCCCCCCTTAAAAGAATCGAGCCTCCTCGATGGACATATAATTAGCAGGGAAATAACTCGATTTCCGAATGAAACCAATTTAGATAATTTGGGAATAATTTGGGATAATTTAGGAATATAATTTTATAATTTAGGAGTTGATAGTTTATTTATAATTAATTAGTTCGTTGATACGGCGTATAGCTTAGCAGGTGATATGACCGAATATCAATTAAACCCTTATGAATCGATGTGGAATAATTTGGGAAGTCCAAAAAAAATTGATTCGGAATTTGGGAATTGATAATTATTTTCTAAACAATTATTTTCCAATGTTATCACGGCGCGCGCCCCCACTCGCTCATGCACCGTCTCTATGTCTGTCAACTGTGCTTCCCCCTCCCCAGAATGCGTCAGCTGTGTTTACTTCGGTTGGAAACAGTTGGAACTAGTGGTTTGAACAAAGTTTAATTAACATTATGTAATGAAGTGTTTTTATTTATTGATGACGAAATGGTTCGAGTTCATGAGTGTGAATATGAGAGCGAACGAGAGGAACCAAATCCTGGAAGCTCATAAAAAAATCCATGAGAACGTGACGATCCCGCAGACATTAATTTTCTCAGAAAATAAAAAATTGTTATGATCCTGGAGGACAGTTGCTGAACAGTCAGTCATGGCTCTAAGTCAACCTCGAGTGATTCCCGGAATGTCAGGATTATCATGTAAAAAAACATCGAGGAGTACTCATGAGTGGGAGGAATATGAAAGGGACGGAAAGCCTGAAATCAGGGGATAAGATCGTTTCTGATGAAGTTGACGATTCACAGAAGGAGGACGGGGTTCTTCAACTATATGAATCCACCTGAGGAAGCTGCCACGTTGTTCGGTTGGGTCATTCATTCAATGGGTATTAATGAATTCTTCAGATAATTATTGCGAATTAAAGTACTTGATGGAATGGGATTTGATAAAGTTATGAATATTGATTTATCTTGATAATGGGGAGCTTTAGGGGAAAATATCATAAGATATTTCTTGTGGCGAATTTCATGGGCTACAAAAAAGGTCTGTTTGGTGAATGACTAAATTTAGGGTGGATGTGGGATGAAAATGTGGAGGGAGTTGT
>NW_021681386.1:22136-29147 GCF_001412515.2 Diachasma alloeum
TTTACAAGTGGCCTTGAATTTCACTAAAACAGAACCATCTTCTCTGATGCTGACCTGAGACCACTTTCCAATCATCGCACAAGGCATATTGTATCTCAGGTACAAGGCATTGGAAACGATGGAAACCCATGCATTAGGTCTCAACCTCTCTCCTCCCGATTGTGAAGTATCCTCAGATTTTATCCCCTCCCACTCCAGTGCAGTCAATAGCAGGTGAAAATCCTCCACACCAGCACCAACATCTTCAGGTTCAAATAATGAGTCATTGTTCAACAACAAAGACTCTCCATTGGGGACTTCACAAGTGATATCTTCTCTCATTTTCGTTTTTCTTGGGGGTGATGTGAAAATTCCGCAGTTCTGTCGAGCAGTAGTCAAATTTTTCTTTTTATTTCCAGTCACATGAGTGTACACTGAATGAGCCAACCATTTCCCCTTGAGCTCCAGGCTCATCTTTGCCCACACATGGTGAGATGTACCGGGGAAATCATTGCTCTCGAAGTACTTCATATTCTTCTGTATCAATGCAATGATTTGATCGTCCGGCACACTTGATGGACGTCCCACAGGTGCCATAACCTAAAATGAACTTAAAATTTGTTAATATGGCGATATAATGATGAGTTTTTATTAGTTTAGAATTACATAATAAAGAATAAAACGAAACGAAAAAAAAACATTCATTGGATATACAATGAGAATAATAAAATGAAGAACCATCGATCCAGTGAATAACAAAGCCATTACCGTTTTGAACAATCAAAAAACTACTGATTGATTCTGACAAATGCAAGAAATACAATTGGATGTCGTTAATCATAATCTTGTTTCAAATAGGAAAGTATAGTTTAAAGTTGAGAATGAGCAGATGAGAAGACTGAAATAACCTAGAATTGAGTCTCACTTACTTATATCAATCCCCCAGCGTTCTAGAGGAAAATATTTCATTACATTTGACTTCAATGTCTTCCCAAAAGTTATAGAATTTTAATTTAAGTTGAAACTCGAATAAGTCTTGGATAATTGAATAATGGGATCGATTATGATCAGTTAACACAGCTTTGTATTGATGGAGTCAGGGAGTGAAAGCGCACAGTCACGTGGGATCGAGTGGGGACGCTCGCCGGGATAAAATTGAAAAATATTTATTTAAAAAATAATTATCAATTCCCAAATTCCGAATCAATTTTTTTTGGACTTCCCAAATTATTCCGCATCGATTCATAAGGGTTTAATTGATATTCGGTCATATCACCTGCTAAGTATACGCCGTATAACGAATAATTAATTATAAATAAACTATCAACTCCTAAATTATAAAATTATATTCCTAAATTATCCCAAATTATTCCCAAATTATCTAAATTGGTTTCATTCGGAAATCAGTTATTTCCCCTGCTAATTATATGTCCGTGCCTCGCTCGGTAAATGATTTAGTAGAATGTAATATTATCGACTCTCGGTCTTCCGATGTTTCTATTATCGACTAAAATAAGTCTTATGAGGTAGAATACAAAATTTGATTTGGTTATTTGACATAAAAGTTAGATTTCTAGAACATGCGTTTGCTTAACATTAATTTGAACATACATTAGTCATGATAATTATTGGTATTACAGTGAAAATTGTTTTTTAATTGATTTTCGTCGTTTTTTCTTCTTTCTTAAATTTATATGTTCGAAAATTTATCGCATACATTATTTTGAGTGATTCAGTGATTTTCATGCAATTGTAAAAATGTTTGTAATTAATTGCTATAAGAGATTTCAAATGGATCGTTTAATTGTTATCTTAATGATTAACTTAGTTATTTGTATCGTACGAACTTGTAATAAGAGTTTTTAGTGAATTTTGGAGAAGGATCTAGTGAAAACTATAAGTTTGGCTAATATTGGCTATAGTTTCGGGGCGCACAGGTCAAAGAGCGAGCGGTCGGGCTTTGGCCTAGGACAATGGTTTTTAGGTAGCAGAAGGGCCGTACCTTCCTGTTATTGGTCCGGAAGTGACCAGGGGTTGGGACCTTCTTCGGATTTTCGCAGGGTGGGGTGATTTTTCGTGTCGAGGAAATTTTGTTCCCTAAATTCAAATCATTCCACTCCTGGAGTTCGAACGGGATAGTTCAAAGTGTAATTTTAAAGTTTAAGTGCCGTTTGTAAGTGAAGAGTGCCTTTGGGATAAAAGAAAATTTGTGAAAGAGAAGAAAAGAGAGAAAAAAAAATGAACGTCACGGCGAGAAGACTTTTGCGCAGGGCTGGGGAGAATGTGCCTGCTCATGTAACTAGATGTTTTCATAAATTCTGTGATATTTATTCATTTATTTATTTCGTTATTGTTGTTTGTTTCTCGAAGAATTCTGTTTTATTTGTCCCTTATTCATTTGTAAGATTAAATGAGTCGAGATTTTATTTGAGTGTTTTGTTAAGGTTTCGTTTTTGCTATTAGTTGTGTATTTCTATCTGCTATTAATTGTGTGTTCTCCTTTTTCATTTATTTATTTATTTATCTTAATTTTTTTGTTAGGCAGTGAGATATCAACAGTGGAGGGGTATTTTGAGTGATTTTTCTCACTACGTTTTGCGGTGGGTGGACTGGGAGCATCTTGGATTGGGAGTTCTGAGGTATCCTCTCGAGGCCGGGCATGTTGGACAAGCGGTACATCTCGTCATAGTCCAGGCGTCAGGGTATTTTTGATCCAAAAAATTCCTATAAAAGTTTTTTCTTTTTCTATGTCTTGTATTTATGTTAAGGAAGAGAAATGCAAAAATTCCCCCTCAAATTCGCCCCGGAAGTATTGTTTAAACAATTGGAATTTGCAATTTTAACGTTTTTATTGAATATCTCGATAAATATCCACTGTAGCGAAAAAACATTAAATACAAAATTATTCCTTATAAAATTCTGAATGAAAAAAGTCTTTACATTTTTTTTCGTAGTGACGATATTATCGGAGATAATAGCGTGTGAAGGCGCGCGCCTCCCTCTCCGACTCGTGTGTTCCCCTAGCGCACCTGAACCGCTCGCTCGCTTGGTACTCCGCCATGCATGAATCATCTATAATCAATATTTAAATGATTTGAGACACGAAATCAGGTGGAATAATTGAAAATTTATTTATAAAAGTCTCCAGTACATACCACCATGCTTCATTGAATCATTCTTCTTCTTTTGGGGGCAGGTTAATCCGTCAATTGCAGTAGCACCGGTCTCTCACGTTCTCTGATTGCTTGAGTATCCACAGCCACAGTCTCTCTAACTTCTTCCTCCCCTTCACTCTCTTCGTCCGATAATTGTACGTTCAAGAACTTTTCCAAATCAATGTCAATCGGTTCATCAACATCTTCGTCGATATCGATTTCAATTGGCTCAACATTGGAACAAATTCGACCTTCACAATTAGAACAAATCACCGAACAATAAAGTCCATGCCTACGACAACCGCAATTATATATTTGCGATTTAATACAGTCTCCAATCCCACTTGCAGTGAAGAAATGAAAGATCTTGGTCGGGCAGCTGTGATAATAGCATGCGCAATCGATGTGATTTTTCGATTCCATGGTGTTGGAGCCCCTTTCTTATGTTTGAGAATAATTGTCTCCAGAAAATTTTGCAAGCTTTCCGGTACGTCATTTTCTACATTTTTCAAAAATTCGTGTGGTGATGGATACTTATCTAGCTCATACACTTTTGACCTGATGTCCTCTAAGATGATGGCTGCTTCAGAAACTACTTTCATACGTTCTTCTTCGATATTTTTACTTCTGCTGGTGTAAAAAGCCTCAGCAAGAATTTTATGGCCGATATCTCAAAAACAAATTATTGGTTCTTTCTTAACATTTGCAGTAATAATAATTTCATCTCCATATTTTTCCAATAACTTCTGTTTAATCGTTGCTTCACAAGGAGTTTCACCTCCATATTTTTGGATTAGTTCATTCAAAGAAAACTGACATTCATCTCGATTCTCTTCGAGGTATGCGGATATAAAGTCAATATTCTTTTGAGTGTTGGGATCTGCAGGACGGCCCGCGGATTTTTCGGATTTTACATGGATTTTGAATTTAGATAGACAGGACTTAGGTACATCCCCTCAGCTGCGACCAGATCAATCACATCAACAAGTTACTGGATCACTTCTGCCCCCCATTCATCGTTTCTAGCTGCTGCAGTGGCATTAAGTTTTGTATTAAAATCATGTTAAATCACACGTTAAATCACACGTTATTTTCACGTCCATTTTTTTTGTAATAACTCGACTACACGTGGTGATGGTTCGGTCGATACTATACAAAACTTGTTGAAACACGCTTCCTCTCCCCTTCCTTCCCATCCAAAAAGGCACGCAAAGGTAGAAAAACCGAACATCTGCCTGATCCTCCACGGGTTTACTGAGTATTCTCCGGTCACTGAGTTGCGCGCGCGCCTTCGCGCGCTTGTATTGCCAAAACTATCATCAAAATGAAACGAAATGTAAAGACCTTGTTTGAAACGCAACTAAATTTCCAGAACATTCTGGTCGACCATCGGCCTACTTCGAAAATCTCCGGGACCCTTCGGGTCATCAGTCATAAGTCACCGAAACACGCGCGAATCAGTTTAGGCTTAGCCTCTCACCGTACAAGTCTATCTCGGGCAAATCACCTGTACAAGTTTTATATCGCACCTCACCGTGTACAGTAGCTTCTTGAACCTCACCTAGCTCACTAGTAATCAAGTACATCACCGGTCTTTGTAAGATCACCGTTTTGTTCAGTACATCACCTCTGTTGATTAAATTCAGTTTACATTCAGTGACTCAACGAATTAACAGTGAAAGACAATTATCAGTATAATTAGACATTCAACAATTAAATTACCAAAGAGTGTAAAATAGTTTTGACAAAGTGGTTCGATCCCACAAAATAAAGCGTGATATTTTAAATCCGGCTCATCAGTAATTTTCCCAACATCTCCCTCCACATTTTCATCCCACATCCACCCTAAATCTAGTCATTCACCAAACAGACTTTTTTTGTGTAAAATTTTATGAGAAATAATTTTGTACTTATTAATTTTTTCGCTGCAAACGATATTTACCGAGATATTCAAGAGAAACTCTAAAATCGCGACAGTAATTTGTGTAAACAATATTTCCGGGGCAAATTTGGGAGGGAATTTTCCACATTTCTGTTACTGAACACTAAAACAAGCGATGGAAACAATAAAACCATTTATAGGAATTATTTCATCAATATGGAAATTTTCTGTCTCTGACGCCTGGACTATCAACCGGATTGTGAGGGCCATGGTGGTGGTGATGAGGGAACAATGGTTTTTTAAGCGAGCCGTAAGTTTGATTATTTTATGCATTTATTTGTTTGTTCGTTTTATTGGGGTAATTGAAGTTCTGTTTTAGTTCAATTTGTCTCGATTTCAGTTGGATTTTTCGTGAATTTTAGTCTGATTTTCTTTTTAATTCTAGTCTAATTTAATTTGTTTTTTTTTTATATGTATAAAAATATATATATATTTATCCTGTTATAGGATGAACCCTATTTGGAGATTGATAGGTACATTTGTATTCGAAAGAAGATCGACAGGAAAAATATCCGTAGTGTGTTGGTTTCGTCCAATGACTATCTACAGGACTGTCTTGGGGTCATGGACGGTGACGAATTTCGTGATTTCCTGGGGATTGCAATGATGACTGAGGGACGCTAGGGTATGGACAACCCTATAGTCGAGTGGGACGTTCCCATGGAGCTGGAGTAATTCGCGCTTTCAACGACCTCGATTAAATGAATGAGCGAGAAAAGTCAAAAATGTATTATAACCCCTTTTAAAAATTTGGTAATCCTGAAATTTATAACCCAAATTTTGTAGTTGCAATTTATCGTTTTGGATTCCAATTTGTAACATTGTAAAAGGAAAAAAAAAATATTGAATTATACTTGGATTGTCATCTAAATTGTGTTTATATATATATATTTTTTTTTTTATTGTGTTTGGATAGGGACTCTTTGGGAGGATAGGTTTTGATATATATTATTTTTGTATATACATATTCGGATTTTGCGGGGGAGAACAATTGGAGAATTGAGATATGAGTAGAATTTTGTTTAGGTCTTTATTTTTGGAGAGGAAAATTCCAAGATTTTAAGAGAGTAGTATGGGAACTACTTTGGCGCCCCCCACCTAAAGTCGATATGGCCCCACCACCACACCTGTCAGAGTAGCACGGCTCCGACGTGTGTGAGCGGTGGGGTACAGCGTGGCTGCGGGTGCGTCACCCGGGCGCGTATCCCAACCCGAGCGGTTTCGGGAGAACCGCTGGTCCCTCGGCCACGAAATTGAAATTTGGGGGACAAAAATTTTACCCCCCACCACCGCTTGTGAGTAAAGGACCCACCGCCACACCGATCGGAATAGCGCGGCTCCGACGTGTGTGCGCGGTGAGGGTACAGCGTATACTGAACGAGTACCCCAACCCCGAGCGGTTTTGAAGGAACCACTGGTCCCTCGGCCGCGATACTAAAATTTGGGGGTCAAAAATATTGGCCCCCTCCATCACTAATATATTTAGGGACCCACCATCGCACCGATCGGAATAACGCGGCTCTGACGTGTGTGAGCGGAGGGGGTAAAACGTGTACTGCGGACGCGTATCCCAATCTCGAGTGGTTTTGGGGGGCCGTTGACCCTCAGGCCACAATATATAGCAAAAATTCGGGGGACAAAATTTTTCGAACTGAAAGAGCATACCGGTGCTCCGATAAAATCCGCGAAAACCGTAAACATATTAAAAGAATACTTTACCTGTCACTGCACTCTCCTCACAGGGCTCCGAAAAATCCAAAAATCGTCATTGTTCACCTTATGCATTAAATATAACTGTCACTAAACCACTAGTCTGTGGGTCTATAGGGACTGAAGAGAAACACTACCACTCCCTGTCCTCATCGGACTCCCCGAACAGCGACACCTGGGCCAACTCCTCGTCCTCGGCGTCCCAATCGTCGCGCTCGCGACGCT
>NW_021681386.1:36396-50624 GCF_001412515.2 Diachasma alloeum
ATATTTGTAATCACCAAGACGACGAAGATCGCGAGTTTACAGGTACATGGGTTGTAGACGAATTGCGAAAGGCCATTGAAAACGGTTATCGAATCGTAAAAATATTTGAAATTTATCAATACAAGATTGTTCAATACAACCGGGAAAGTAATATAGACGGGTTATTCAACAAATATGTAGATACTTTCTTAAAAGAAAAACAAGAAGCCTCCGACTACCCGCAGGGTTGTTCAACAGATTAAGATAAAGATGCTTATATACAAGAATATTTTGCGAAGGAAGGCATCTTACTCGAGAACATAAGATAGAGTGTAATCCAGGGTATAGAGCCTTAGCGAAAATGATTCTCAATGCATTTTGGGGTAAATTTGGGCAGAGAGAGAACTTACCGCAAACTGAAATAATTGCGACAAGGCAAAGATTACTAGAAATGATAAATAACCCTGAACTGGTAATCACAAGGTTGCTTCCCATCAACGAAAAAATGATGTACGTGAATTTTGTATATGAAAATGAGGCGCTTCTACCGACACCCACAGCTAACGTTCTTATTGCGGCCTACACAACAGCACAGGCTCGTCTCAAACTGTACAGTTACTTAGAGAGACTTCAAGAGAGGGTTCTATATTGTGATACAGATTCCATTATATTTGTATCAAAAGACGGTGAGTGGGAACCAGAATGCGGTAAATTTCTCGGTGATTTGACAAATGAGCTAGAAGGTTACGGGGAGGGTAGTTATATCAAGTCTTTTGTATCAGGGGGCCCCAAATTCTATGCGTACCTAGTTCAAACAAGTAATAATGAGACAAAAGAAGTGTGTAAAGTTAAAGGTATCACATTAAACTTCAATAATAATCAACATATCAATTATCAAGCTGTCAGAGAAATGGTGACACGCGAAAGGGAGGGTCCAATAGTCTTGTCATACGATGCTATCAGACGCACAGAATTTCATCAGGTAGTAACAAAGAAAGAGGTAAAAATGACTTCTGTTTGTAGCACTAAAAGGCAATGTAGAAATGTATATAGGACCGTACCATATGGGTACGTAGCAAACGAATGACGAATAATAAATGAAATGTAATGATTTTTTTTTTCGAGGTATATAATCGTGGCGTCAGCATTTTTTATTCAATTTTCCACTTCCACGATATTCGTATTTTCGTCTCGTCTCAGTTTTAGTTGTATTTGCGCCTGAGCAACACCTCATTATGGATATTGTCGTGGATATACAGGGTTATAAAGGACACTATAACCACTTTATAGCAAAGGAAATTGCAGTAGTTGCGCTAAAAGGTGATTTGTCTTGGCACTGGCTTCTCAAATCATGTGAACCGTTGAAAATTCCCCATAAATACAGGAAGGAGTATAAGTGGGTAACTACACACCATCACGGAATTGACTGGAGCGTTGGAAACGTTAAATTCAAAGATCTGATGCAAAATCATTTACGTAGTATAGTGCATCGTGCAGACCGTATATTTGTACGGGGTTCTTGCAAAGCAGATTTCATCTGGAAACACACAGCAAAAGAAGTTATAGACCTTACCGAGGAAGAAGACGATTGTCCGTCGTTTCGTAAGATGGAAAAATCTTCAGTTGTATGTGATTACCATACGGCATTGAGCGGACAGAACACCAAACACCACGTATATTGCGCTCTATCCCAAGCTCACCAGCTTCGTGATTGGATAAACAAAAATTCTTCTGTGGAGGCGTGGTTGTAATTATAAAGAATAAAGAATTTTTATATGTGAATCCTATCTACAGTGTTGTCATTCTTTTTGTTCCTTATTAGTCGCTACTGTGTATAAAAACGTGATGTCCATGGTTCTTCACCATCAGTCTCGATCATGGATACGCGTTGGAAACACCCATGGACGTCTATAATAAGTGGCCCCACGGGGTGCGGGAAAACAGTTTTTGTCAAAACATTTTTGCAATACCTATCTTTCATGTCCGACACAAAATTTTCACGAATTCTTTTTTATTATGCTGAATGGCAACCCACATACATGCAATACCCAAACGCTAATTTAATTGAGTTCCGCGAAGGATTACCACAAAGTCAAGATTATAGTTCTGATTTACGACCCAAGTTGATTATTATTGACGATTTGATGCGTGAGTCATCGAACCATACCATTACCGATCTCTTCACGAAAGGTAGTCATCATAAAAATCTGAGTGTAATTTTCATAACACAGAATATATTTCACCAGGGGCGGGGTCAAAGAGATATTTCTCTGAATTCTAATTACATTGTGATTTTCAAGAATCCTCGGGATCGTGCACAAATTCAGCACCTCGCGCGACAAGTTTATCCTGACAACCCCAGGTTTTTACAAGAAGCCTACCTAGACGCCACCTCACGGCCGCATGGTTATATACTGCTGGATCTGAAACAATCAACACCTGAAGATTATCGAGCACGCAGTTCGATCTTTCCAAATGATGAAAAACAGTTCGTGTACGTACCGCGGAAAGGTATAAATCAAAGGTAATAAGACACAGACGTGTCAGTTTTCCTTATACCATGGCGGCGCGAGGTACGCCCAGTAAGAAATTGACAATTGTCCTTCAAGCGCTTTGTCATTTGAATAAAGAACAGCGCCAGGCGTTACTTAGAAAAGCTGATACGGGGTTAATACGTTGTATATGTGAGTGTGCATTAAACATCTTACGCGGTAATATACCAATCGGTAAATCTCAGAAAGATAAATTAAAACCATATAAAAAAGTACTTCGTGATTTGGCTGTTGGAAAAAAGTGCCTATCAAAAAAGAAGAAGATTATCATTCAGAGAGGGGGGTTCCTCCCGCTGCTTCTAGCACCTATACTAGGTACTTTGATTTCAAATCTTATTAGTAAATAGTAAGAGTGAAACAATCAAAAGAGATGGAATATGCGCGGAAAATGATACTTGTTCCAGAAGACAGGATTGGTGCCATTACTGATGACAGGGGTCAGACACTCACGACGTCTGATAACCGTATCACTACGCCAAAAAGTGTACAAACACAGGGAACGACATTGTCACGTCTTGATAATGAAATGAAAGAAATCTTAGAATCGGGTTCATACGCTGATGAACGTGAGAAATGGAACGCATATCAACAGATTTTACAACGTTATCTCAGTTTGGTACACAATTCTCACCAGTTGTCGATGGATACTGAGACTTTTGATAGCCCGAAAGAATCAACCTACCAAAAACATGCTCAAATTTCACCGATTCGGCCACGTTTTTCCAGTTCTCGTGTGCATGATTACACTGACGATAATATTGAATCAAGATCAATAATTGAAAGTGTGCCGAAAAGATACCGAAAGAATGCTGCAGCACTCCTACGCAAACTACAGACAATGCCAAGAGAGGTTATATGTTGGGACGGAGAAGGTGTGGTTAGCATCAACGGGAAACTTATCAAGAATTCAAATATAGTAGATCTTATTAATGAGGCCATGCGGTCACGAAAGAAAAAGATTGCAGTCGGAAGAAAATTATTTGGGAATGTACTAAAATCGTATAATGTTCCTCGGGAGTTCATTGGTAACGAAGAGTTGTTACAGTCAACTCTCAATATAGAGACGTCTACACCTCGAGGAAACAGTCGTCGACATCAGAAGATTATAAATCCTATAGAAGAAGAAGAAGACAGTGACGAGTCGTACAATAGTATCGGAAATACTCAAAACGGTGGGTCCCTGAAAATACGATGGATAAAACTGAGAAAATGAAACGTTTTGAGAACGTTTATTACAACCCTAATCACCCTGCAGCATTTGCTGGTGCACGTAACCTCCAAAACATTCACAGAGGTAATGATGTCAGGAACTGGCTGGAGAGCCAGGATGCGTACAATATGCATAAGATGGTACGTCATCGTTTTAATAGACGTTCATATAACGTCTCTGAAGTTGACGCTGTTTGGGAGGCTGATTTAGTTGATCTTCGCGCTATATCAATATACAATGACGGATTCTCCTACATGTTAGTAGTCATCGATGTTCTCAGTAAATATGCATGGGTGCAACCTCTGACAAATAAGAGTGCAAAGATAGTAACCCAGGCATTTAGACGGATACTTCTGAACAATGGGGGAAAACGTACCCCGAGAATCCTTCAAACGGACCGTGGTAAAGAATTCGTCAATTCTGAATTTCAACAACTTCTGAGTAAGTATGGAATTCAATATCGTGTAACCCGAAATCCTGATATAAAAGCTGCTATCGTTGAAAGATTCAACAGAACACTGAAGGAAAGATTGTGGAGATATTTCACATATTCCCGTACCAAACGCTACGTGGATATTCTTCAGAAAATTGTGAATGCCTACAACCATACAAGACATTCAGGGACGCGTTTCCGTCCGTGCGAAGTTGATACTAATAATTCTCTCATAGCAGCAGAAAACCTCTCCAAAAGATACAGTACTAACCGTATATCTAGTCAGGATCGATCGCCTAAATACAACTGTGGTGACCTGGTACGGATCAGTACAGCAAAAGCAGCGTTCAAGAAAGGATACGAGTCGGGGTGGAGCAAAGAAATTTTTGAAATCAAACTCGTCTCTCATTACCGTAAGCCGGTAGTGTATATCTTACAAGACCTCAAGGGTGAAGACATCGACGGAATATTTTACGAAGAAGAGTTATCCAGAGTACAGACCCGTGAAGGAAAAAAATGAGTCATCTAGAAGACAATTTTTCTATTGTGCTACCTAGCAACAATAGTATGCACTATTACCCTGATAATAAAACAACGAGTTTCATCACGTATTTACCAGAGGTCATCAATTTACCTGGTAGATGGAGTGTCGCACTCTCGGAAATTCATATACCTATGACTTTTTTACATATACCTGCAAGTAACAACCACAATTACGTGTCGTTGGAGAGCAGAAATTATCTGACACAAGAAGAACGAGAAATTGTAAAATTGAAGTCCAATGACCTCCTACAGAGTGGTGGTGAGGATCTCGTGAGTGAAGGGGAAGACAATCTTCAACACGGTGTTTACGATAGTATTACAGATTTGTTGGATAGTATGAACGGAATGTCATTTATGAGAGATCATGTAAAATTCATTATGAATTGTGGTGGCTACGTCTCTGTACAGCGGATCTGTGGTGCTTCCTGTGGAGATATGTTTCATATTCTGCACTTAGCACCTTTACTGAAGAAACTTGTCGGATTTGCAGATAAAGATAAATGCGTAATATTATGCGCCCAAACACATACGTACGAGGGACAGACACCCGCTTCATTATCACGAGGTCTCCCTCAAAGTATGTACGTATACTCGGATATATGCGAAACCTATATAACCGGTGATGTACACACCCCGCTAATGCGTATTGTACCATTAGATATTGATAATTATAAATACGGGGGAATGAAAATCAAGGTATTTTCACCACCACTTTATATACCATTACTACGCACGAAATTTCAAACGATCGAGATAGATATAAGAGATGAGTATGGAGCACCGATACCATTCGAACACGGAACGTTGACTGTGACACTTAATTTCAAACGCACTGAATAATCACGGATTATGAACACCTACATTTTCGACGAGATTCTACAATCAGGGGGAGGATACAGTACAAGTGACCATGGGGGTATAAGTCGTGTGTACATAGGTAGTGCTAATCAAAAAGGACATGGCATTGGTAGTTTCCTAGGTGGTTTGTTCAGAAGAATACTACCACTACTCAAGCAAGGAGCATCCGCTGTCGGAAGAGAGGCTTTGCGTTCAGGTGTGAATGTCATAGGCGATGTTCTCGAACGTGATATACCTCTGAAAGACTCTCTACGAAGTCGTGCACGGGAATCAGGCGTCAATTTGAAGAGGCGGGCAGAGGAGAAACTTGATACTTTGATGACTGGTTCTGGATATAACGGCTGGAGTATGTTATCATATCCTCATTCTACGGTCAACCGTACTCCGCGACAGTCTAAACGCCGCAGGTTAACATCTGGGGGAGCCAAGAAAAAGAAGAAACCGCGAGTGTCGAAAAAACGCAAGAGGAAAAATACGAAGAAGTCTATAAAAATTAGAGGTCGTAAGAAGAAGAAATCACCCAAATTACGAACAGTGGCAGATATTTTCGCTTGAAACATGGCGTTCTTGCATACTCATTCATGTGAGGGTGTGAAAAGTGAACTGGACTTATTTTCTTTACCTCCAACGCAGACAGCCATCGAGTCCTCATACGATGTACACTACAAGCCAATAGCATCACTTGTGGATAACTCACCCATCGAGTTCGATATACCAGGACAAGGTGATGAGTACATTGACTTAGCTCATACACGGTTATTTTTACGTGTTACGATACCAACATTAGTGACAGAGAAGAACCCTGTACCTTCGGCTACTATCGGCCCCATCAACAACTTATTACACTCGTTATTCGATCAAGTGGATATTTCCTTCAATCAGAAAGCCGTGACGCCTGCCAATAACGCATATGCTTACCGCGCTTATATAGAAACCCTTCTAAATTATGGCGCCGATGCGAAGAACTCGCACCTGAGTAGTGTGTTGTGGTCAGATGATACAGCTGGTAAGATGGATGACGTCGGTGAAGGTAACAAGGGTTTAAGGGTACGTAGGGCTTATTTAAGCGATGGGAAAACAATCGATCTCACGGGCCATTTACATTGTGATGTGTTCAATCAGGATCGAGCATTGTTAAATGGTGTAAATATTCATATCCGATTGGTTCGTTCAAGAGACAATTTTTGTTTAATGGATAGCACAAATAGTCCATTCACCATTAAAATAACAGAAGCTTCGTTGATCATCCGGAGAATGAAGGTGAGTCCTGGATTATTATTATCCCACCAAAGGGCCTTATCGAAAACAACAGCCAAATACCCTGTTACAAGAGTTGAAGTCAAAAGTGTCTCAATACCATCTGGTGTTCGTGGTCATTCCATAGATAACTTTATAACAGGACAGCTGCCAAAACGCATCATTTTTGGATTTGTCAAGAATCGTGCATTCGTGGGTGATAAAAAATTGAACCCCTTTAACTTTCAACATTTTACTCTGAATCATATATCCTTATATGTGGACGGGCGTCAGATACCATCGAAACCTCTACAGCCAGAGTTTACTGTGAATAATTTATATGTGGAGTCGTACCATTCCATCTTCTCAGGCACTGGTATACATTTTCTGAACGATGGTAATGGTGTTCACCGTGGAGATTACCCTCATGGGTATTGTCTCTTCGCATTCGATTTAACACCAGATTTGTCAGCTAATGATAACTCACACTGGAATTTGATACGAAGCGGTAACATGCGCATCGAGGTACGATTTGATGAAAGCTTAGTTTCAACGATCAACGCTGTAATTTATGCTGAGTTTGAAAGTGTCATAGAAATTGACTCAGCGAGACAAGTGACCCTGGACTATGCATAATCATCAAAATATTCGGTATCATGCTCAGCGCATGCGCAGTTATTTTTGCAGTATCAGCAGTTTTCTGAAACAACGGATTTGAATCGCTGTTCAACTGTACAGTTGTGTATGAATATTCAACGTAGAAGGTTGAAAGGAGAGCATAGCAATGGCCTGCAGTAATTCAGATTCGGCAGCAATTATTCATTACGAGGGTTTCATCGGAATCCACGGTACATTCGTTCCAAAAGAAGTGGCGGTGACCTCCACATCCTTCGACATGATAGGACATTGGGTAATTTGTCCTGAATACCAGTATTCTGCGATTCCACCTAATATTCAGAGGATGAACAATCAACTTACAATCACACGTCACGGTATAGATTGGTATGAAGGAGAAGCATCTTCTAAATATGTCTATGCAGTATTACGAGCCGTTACCAAAGGAATAAAATACGTGTATACCTATGGTTGTGAGCAAACGAAATTCACTGCTGCCCTTCTTACCCGAGATGTTATCAATTTGAAGGGCCATATCAGATCGCCACTATTCGCTTGTACACCAGTAGCTGTTCCTTCATGCCTCATACATAGTACATTGAATCACAGAACCTTTATATGTGCTATGCGCCGAGTCCTTCAAATCAAAGCGTGGTTGACTTCGAACGAGGAAGGATTAAAAAGTTTATTCAAAGAGAAATTTCCTGCTGATGAACACAGTACAGATTCTAGAAGCCCTACAGTATATACCGAATCATACAGTCGGTGTATATCCAGCGGACAAGATCCCATCGGCGTGGACGAAACCGACTGCAATAGTAGCGAACACACATGACCACACCCAACCGGGAGAACACTGGATCGCCATGTACGTTGATCGAAATGGTAGAGGATGGTACTTCGACAGCTTCGGACTACCTCCCATCGTGCCCCAGCACGCTGCAAGGCTCCGAAAGAACTGTAAACTCTTCAGGTGCAGCATCCGGCAGCTCCAGCATCATGACTCGAGTGTATGTGGACAATACTGTGTACTTTTTCTGCATTGTATGGCTATGTTTGCTACTCCTGAGAAGTTCTATTCGTTATTCACCGATCGATTCATATCTAATGATCGTCTAGTGCGTGAATATCATAATGCATTTATGAAGAAAAAACGTAATAGTGCCCCCGAAGGGAAGTTATTTAGTGGCCGCGGTTATAATTGTACGTCGTGGAATCAAAAATGTAAGTAATTTATAAGAAAAATATGTAATTCATGGGGACATTATTTTTGGGAAAATATACATGTAATTAATAACTAAAATTCTGTGTTTTTATTTCCCTGTATGATAGCTGCTATGACGCACCCACAGCATTCACAGTCACTCCCACCCCACCACTCGCCCGCGTCGGAGTCGTGCTACTCTGACCGGTGCAGTGGTGGGGTCGGAGTGACTGTGGGTGGGGGGCGCCATAGTAGTTCCCATACTACTTAAGAGATATTATTTTTTTCTAGTTGTGAGTTCTCATTTTTTATATTAACGGGCGATCACTCGGATTATTAGCATTTTTCTTGACTTTTTGAATTTGATTTTCATTTTGATTTTGATGAGAGGGGGACGAGTGAGTTTTTGAATAGGCATTGGGATCCGCTGTGGCGGGTGTTAGGGACATCGATTCGATTGATTGATGATTTGTTGGGGTGGGGTTTGAAGTGGAGTCTCTGGTACTTAAATGAAGAAGAAGATTGGTTACGGAGTCCCAGACAGCTCCAATTAGTTTAAAAGACCAACTAAAGACTCCAAACAATGCGTATCCGTGAATTATGGTGTCAATTATTATCTTGACTACGCGAAGTAGGATGAAAATTCCGAGAAAACCGGCGCTGACGGTTCCAAATTTAATGAAACGTCCCCAGGTGCGATCCCAGGCGTTTTCAGCGAGTTTTTTAAGCGCGTCCTCATCTACTAGGTTATAAATTGAGCCTTTACCACCGGGGTTAGTAACGGAACTTATCGTTTGCGCAATTTCTTCTAGCGCGGGGCGTGTTTCCATACGAGACATAATTCTTTCGTGCATTTTGTCTAAATCATTTTGAGAGTATATTCCGCTAGTTGCAAGATTTGCTGGATTAACATACTTCCATGTGGAACTTTGGGAGGGTCTCAGGGAGCTGGGCGATAGAGTTTCAACTGGACGCGGCGTGAGTTTGTACCAACTTCCCTGAAATTGATAATAGTGGGCCAACGGTCCATTGCATGGAATTTTTACAGCTTTATTGATTAAAATGTGAGTTCGGGGGGTTAAAAACATTGTCTTATTGTTCCTCAGAACGAGTAAATTATCGTAACAGTCTTCGAGAGATTTTACAGTAACTTCTACTGGAATACATTTTACTACGTGAACGACTTCTCCGGCTGTAACGGCCAGGGCCTTTCATAAGTCTATAAGCAAATTCGTCAGGCATTATTGTTGCAATTGATAGACTATTTTGTAGGATTTGACGCGCCATTTCACATCTTTGTAACATTATGTGTTCGTAAAGGGATTCTATTTGAAATCGGATGTGTCTTTCGACATAAACAAATTTTGCATTGACATAAGTGAATAAGTCCATGTTTTCTACAGAAATAGAATTATAATTTAAAATAGAGCCTGCGTCTGGCCATGATGTTTCAAAAACAAATAATTTAGGGTACTCCGTTCTAGTAAGGTGCATGCCGGCAGAGAAATCTACTCCAATAGTTTTTAATGAAAGGCTTATATCTTGATAATTGACTGTGTAAAAGGTTTCGCTATTAGTTTCCATTTTATGCGATATCCCATTATAGAGAACTGAATAAGTACCGGCTCTACATGCCGTTTGTTTGGGAAGAGGGTCCCAGAATGTATAACCGCCATCAGAGTCGATGCAATAACCGGCAGTTAAAGGGCATGCCGTTCCTGATGCTAATTGAATTTCATTTGTCCGTAATTTAATTTTAGCTGAGTCAGTGGCAAGAGTGATTTTTGCTGTTCCTTGAACTAGGACATCGGGCCAGGTACCATACGGGTCGGAATATGTGGTACCATAACAGTCGCCACCATGGTTTACTTGACCTACTAGGAGTATGGGACGATTTACGGTTCTGTTAATTGGTAAATTCATAATATCTGTGTGGCCAATCCCTATGGCACGGCGTACATGTGTTTGTATACATACACCACGTGATACTGGGAAAACATAATTAGCGATGCCATTCATGACTTGAGAAGAGTAGGATTGCCATCCGCAGTTTGTTATCGTTCGAAATATTTCTATTTTACATTGTGTTACCTGGACTTCAGTGTACGTACTGAGTTGTAACAATTTAATCTTAGGTTGAGATTTTTTCAACTCGTGAGTTTTTATGTCACACTTATCTACATCGAGGAGTGAAAATGATGTCATGTTGAGTGTGTTTGTTCCGCAGTCGTACCCGATTAAAGCGTTGCTGAGTGTGATTAGGGCCAATAGGTTGAGTAAGGACATTAGTCTGAATCCGTGGGGTCTCCATCTGAAAGAGTTGCGAGCTTTAAATGATCGGCATGAACGATTTTTTTTCTATTTTTGTATAATATTTCTACGTTATGTTGATCATTAAAAATATCGGTAATTAAAAATGGCCCTTCGTAGGCATAATCTAATTTTCCTACTTTCGGTTGTTTCAAAAGATAAACCTTTTGATTTTTCTCGAAACGACGTGGATGAATATTTCTATCATAATAATTCTTTGATTTTTCTTTCGCTGAATTTAAATTTGCGGCGGCTGAATTCCTTAATTCAAATAATCGTAACGCGAGTTCTTTCACGTAATCATCATAGGTTTGAATTTCATCCAGGGGTGGGAATTGAGATGGGAATTGAGATTTATAACCGGATTTAGAAACAGGGTAGAGACCAACAATGTCCAATGCGACTTTATCGAAAGCATCAGCCGGTGTATCCGTTATTATCATTGGTTGTTTGGTTTTAATTCTCACAATTTTATTTTTCTGACAACTACTGCATTTTCTAACAAAATTTTCTACATCTTTCTTCATATTTTTCCAAAAATATCTTTGTCGAATACGATTATACGTTTTTGTGACATCTTTGTGTCCTGCAATTGGGGATTCATGATTTTCTGCAATAATTTTCTTTCTATCAGCAGGAGGTGGAATAATGATTTTACCTTTGCAAATTTTTATTTTGATTCTAGTGGTAGCCAAAACTAATCTCATGATTTTACGAATTTTAATCCATGCGTCGTGTTTAATATTACTTCCGGCTTGAGATATACTTGCAGATAAAATTTCTTTATCCAACATTATTTTACGCAAGTTTACAAAAGCTAAAACTAAATTTCGTTCTTGCAATGGATCTTGAGAATCTCGATTAATTACAAGGGCAAAAACTGTTTTACCATGATTATTGTTAATAATTACTTGACCAATCTGGTATCGATCTAAAGTCGTGATTTTATTCAAAAAACCTTTTTTTATTAATCTTTTTCCGATTTCGCTAGAAATAGTGCTATCCGCCGAGATAAAACAAATGTGATTATCGTTTTTCATTTCTAGAGTATCGCGACTATCAATAACATTAACGAATGTATCATCATTAATTACTTGGGGTCTTCTCCGTAATTCATGTCGAGGGGAACCAGGAATAATATTTTCACCATGAATTTGTGGATTTGGTTTTGGATTTGGGATTTCGTTTTTATTTTTATTTTTTGTCTTTTGAGAAAATTTATTAATGACAGGATTTTCGTCCAATGAGCGTTCGTTAGTCCTGTTATTTTCGTCAATGGTGGGTAAAGGAGAAAACGACGGGGGGTCCCCTCCGTTGTGACCACGGTGGGGCCCGAGAGTTGTAGGCTGTGAGTAGTATGCTCTATCTCTGGATTTTTTCTCTTTACTTTTATTGTAAGGGTACCAGTCATTACCAGACATTTTATTGTGACCTCCACCATCAGAGCAGCAATGACAGGGTTGTGTAGGGATTTTATGTCTGGTTGAGCGACGCAGGGAAATTCCCACATCATAATTTTTCACGGGTTGTGAAAATGTTTGCCTGTTTGCAGAATTAAAATTTTCATGTGCCTGAGGGGGGTCGCTGAAGTTTTTATGAGTTTCCGGGCTAACAAAATCGAGTGTAGGACTTGAAAAAGCATCTTTCATGGATTCATAATCGGAAAAGGGGATTTCCATGTTATAGTCCGAATGACTAGATGGTAAATCAATGTCCATAGGACTCTGTGAAATTTTGTATTGCGGATCTCTTTGAATTAAATTTTCGTTTTCCCTTTGTTTGGATTTTGTTTTAATTTTGGATTTTGATTTCGAAAATTTCTTTGGTTTATGTTTCGGAGTTAATTTTTTATTTTTTTTGAATGGATTTTCATGAATGAAAGCAGCTCGAACATCAAAAACTTCATTTTGGGCATTCATTTCTTCTTCGTTAAAGGGGAATGCTCCTCCCTGAGAATTATTTTGAGCTTCCATTGGTATTTCATTTATTCCATTATTTGTTTGCGTTTCGAATTGAATTTGGGAATTAGGTACAAAATCATCGATTGACATGTCCGATGAATGTTTAGGTGATTCGTTTACAATGAAATTTTTATCGTGAAATTTATCAACTGTTTTACGTTTATTTCCCGTGCTGGGGGGTTACGTAAATTCAGCTTCAACACGATTTCGTTTATTAGAATTTGGTTTCATTCTTTTATTCGATTTTTGTTTTTTGGTTTGATTCGATTTTTGTTCTATGATTTCATTTGATAAATTTCGATTTATATTTGGTATTTGGGGATTTAGTAAATTTAAAAGGTTTGAGGGGGCTGGGCTCTGTGCTGCAGACACAGGTCCTTGAGGCGGGGCCAGGGGGGGTAACAACTGGGGCTTTAGCCAAGGCGTAGTATCCGCACTGACTTCCATCTCTCCCGAATTATAGAAATTTAAATTTTTATTCAAGTTTTGATTTAGAAATAGGCCTTGATTTAGACTTGAATTTTGATTTAAGTTCGAACTTTGATTTGGTATTTGATTTATATTCCAATTTAGATTTGAAGATTGAGTTAGATTCGAATTTTGATTTGGAGTTTGTTTAATATTCGAATTTGAGTTTGGAGATTGAGATAGATTCGAATTTTGATTTGAAGTTTGTTTAATATTCGAATTTGAGTTTGGAGATTGAGTTAGATTCGAATTTTGATTTCGACTTTGATTTAGTTTTTCAGAGTTAGAGTCGGATTTAGAAATTGATTTAGATTCCGGTTTAGAATCATTTGTTTTTTGTGANAATTAGAATTTTCATGTGCCTGAGGGGGGTCGCTGAAGTTTTTATGAGTTTCCGGGCTAACAAAATCGAGTGTAGGACTTGAAAAAGCATCTCTCATGGACTCATCATTGGGAAAGGGGATTTCCATGTTATAGTCCGAATGACTAGATGGTAAATCAATGTCCATAGGACTCTGTGAAATTTTGTATTGCGGATCTCTTTGAATTAAATTTTCGTTTTCCCTTTGTTTGGATTTTGTTTTAATTTTGGATTTTGATTTCGAAAATTTCTTTGGTTTATGTTTCGGAGTTAATTTTTTATTTTTTTTGAATGGATTTTCATGAATGAAAGCAGCTCGAACATCAAAAACTTCATTTTGGGCATTCATTTCTTCTTCGTTAAAGGGGAATGCTCCTCCCTGAGAATTATTTTGAGCTTCCATTGGTATTTCATTTATTCCATTATTTGTTTGCGTTTCGAATTGAATTTGGGAATTAGGTACAAAATCATCGATTGACATGTCCGATGAATGTTTAG
>NW_021681386.1:52989-107441 GCF_001412515.2 Diachasma alloeum
TTTTTCATTTCTAGAGTATCGCGACTATCAATAACATTAACGAATGTATCATCATTAATTACTTGGGGTCCTCTCCGTAATTCATATCGAGGGGAACCAGGAATAATATTTTCACCATGAATTTGTGGATTTGGTTTTGGATTTGGGATTTCGTTTTTATTTTTATTTTTTGTCTTTTGAGAAAATTTATTAATGACAGGATTTTCGTCCAATGAGCGTTCGTTAGTCCTGTTATTTTCGTCAATGGTGGGTAAAGGAGAAAACGACGGGGGGTCCCCTCCGTTGTGACCACGGTGGGGCCCGAGAGTTGTAGGCTGTGAGTAGTATGCTCTATCTCTGGATTTTTTCTCTTTACTTTTATTGTAAGGGTACCAGTCATTACCAGACATTTTATTGTGACCTCCACCATCAGAGCAGCAATGACAGGGTTGTGTAGGGATTTTATGTCTGGTTGAGCGACGCAGGGAAATTCCCACATCATAATTTTTCACGGGTTGTGAAAATGTTTGCCTGTTTGCAGAATTAAAATTTTCATGTGCCTGAGGGGGGTCGCTGAAGTTTTTATGAGTTTCCGGGCTAACAAAATCGAGTGTAGGACTTGAAAAAGCATCTTTCATGGATTCATAATCGGAAAAGGGGATTTCCATGTTATAGTCCGAATGACTAGATGGTAAATCAATGTCCATAGGACTCTGTGAAATTTTGTATTGCGGATCTCTTTGAATTAAATTTTCGTTTTCCCTTTGTTTGGATTTTGTTTTAATTTTGGATTTTGATTTCGAAAATTTCTTTGGTTTATGTTTCGGAGTTAATTTTTTATTTTTTTTGAATGGATTTTCATGAATGAAAGCAGCTCGAACATCAAAAACTTCATTTTGGGCATTCATTTCTTCTTCGTTAAAGGGGAATGCTCCTCCCTGAGAATTATTTTGAGCTTCCATTGGTATTTCATTTATTCCATTATTTGTTTGCGTTTCGAATTGAATTTGGGAATTAGGTACAAAATCATCGATTGACATGTCCGATGAATGTTTAGGTGATTCGTTTACAATGAAATTTTTATCGTGAAATTTATCAACTGTTTTACGTTTATTTCCCGTGCTGGGGGGTTACGTAAATTCAGCTTCAACACGATTTCGTTTATTAGAATTTGGTTTCATTCTTTTATTCGATTTTTGTTTTTTGGTTTGATTCGATTTTTGTTCTATGATTTCATTTGATAAATTTCGATTTATATTTGGTATTTGGGGATTTAGTAAATTTAAAAGGTTTGAGGGGGCTGGGCTCTGTGCTGCAGACACAGGTCCTTGAGGCGGGGCCAGGGGGGGTAACAACTGGGGCTTTAGCCAAGGCGTAGTATCCGCACTGACTTCCATCTCTCCCGAATTATAGAAATTTAAATTTTTATTCAAGTTTTGATTTAGAAATAGGCCTTGATTTAGACTTGAATTTTGATTTAAGTTCGAACTTTGATTTGGTATTTGATTTATATTCCAATTTAGATTTGAAGATTGAGTTAGATTCGAATTTTGATTTGGAGTTTGTTTAATATTCGAATTTGAGTTTGGAGATTGAGATAGATTCGAATTTTGATTTGAAGTTTGTTTAATATTCGAATTTGAGTTTGGAGATTGAGTTAGATTCGAATTTTGATTTCGACTTTGATTTAGTTTTTCAGAGTTAGAGTCGGATTTAGAAATTGATTTAGATTCCGGTTTAGAATCATTTGTTTTTTGTGACACCGTTTGTGTCTTTAAAGGAGGAAAATTTTTAATTGAAAGACTCAATGGTTCATCCTCAGAACTCGATTCATTGGTAATCGTTTGTTTATGAAAGGGATTATGACGGGTTGTTGATTTTCTTTTTATTACCGTTTTATTTCTCTTTCTTAGATTGTATGGTCGAGTATCTGTGGTTTCATGCAGGCACTTAGGTGCGAAAAATTGATCAACGGGGTGATCAGGCCCGACGGGAGAATTTTTTCCACGAGTTTGAGAGCTACCTGAGTGATGAATTGAATGAGGTTGAGTCTCAGTTATCTCTTCCTTCTTTTTTGATGATTTAGTTCCGGAATTATCTGTATGATTTAGAAGTTTTTGAATTTCGCGGCCTGAAACTTCTAATCCCTCGGAAGAAGTTACAGAAAATTTTGGTTCAGAGGTTTGCGATTCCTCAATCTCCTTAATTAATTTTTGAATCGATTCTCTCGCGTTCCTATTGTCTTCCTGTGTGGAAAATCCTAGGAGATCTCGAGAAGAAGAATGGGTTCGCGCATTTGGATTTTCTTGAATTAGTTTTTTAATAATTCTATGTCCACGACTAGAATCGTTAATTTTTGAAAATCCTTTAAAATCTTCTGATGAAGAATTAGAATTATTTTCTTTTGAGAATTTTTTGAAACCTAAAATAGAAGATTTGGAAAAAACATCGATTTCATTCTCATTATTTTGAATACCGCCATTGCTTTTGGACGATATTATTCGATCCCTAGTATTAGAGGGCTGAGAGACCAGCTTTTTACTTTTTTTTATGTCAGAGGGGGAAAACCCTCGAAAATCTTCTCCTGAGGAGGGCTGGTCCCTTGTGTTTTCTAGTTGCACGTAGTTGTGTCTCTCTCTAACACTCAGGCCCGAGGCGTTTGGGCATAGAGAAAGATGGGACGTGTGCTGTGCCTTTTTCAAGTAGCGCACACATGGCTCATCCACAGAGTCCGAATCGCTGTAGGATGTTGCCATGGCTGTTTTTTTTTTAACTTGGCTGGACTCTGAGTCGGCTTCTATTGAGGATGTTGAGAGTTTTCTAGGTTTTTTATGCATATGTCGAATATCAGAGCCAGATGAGGAAAGTTGTCGAGTTGTATGAATTTTTCCAACGTTGTCACGCCACTAGAATTTTATGGGAAACACATGCGCCTTTTCTATTTCTACAGGGTTTCTGGATGATACATCTATNTCTTCGTTAAAGGGGAATGCTCCTCCCTGAGAATTATTTTGAGCTTCCATTGGTATTTCATTTATTCCATTATTTGTTTGCGTTTCGAATTGAATTTGGGAATTAGGTACAAAATCATCGATTGACATGTCCGATGAATGTTTAGGTGATTCGTTTACAATGAAATTTTTATCGTGAAATTTATCAACTGTTTTACGTTTATTTCCCGTGCTGGGGGGTTACGTAAATTCAGCTTCAACACGATTTCGTTTATTAGAATTTGGTTTCATTCTTTTATTCGATTTTTGTTTTTTGGTTTGATTCNAAGTTGGATCTTTAATAGAATTTACCCAAACAAACGGTCTGTGGTCTGTGACCAGAGTGAACGGTCTACCGTAAAGATAGCATCGAAAATGTTTAATTGCAAAGATAATTGCGACCATTACTTTCTCGGTTGTTGAATAATTTACTTCATGTTTATTCAAGATTCTGGAAGCATAAGCAACGGGTAGATGCNGGCTGGGCTCTGTGCTGCAGACACAGGTCCTTGAGGCGGGGCCAGGGGGGGTAACAACTGGGGCTTTAGCCAAGGCGTAGTATCCGCACTGACTTCCATCTCTCCCGAATTATAGAAATTTAAATTTTTATTCAAGTTTTGATTTAGAAANTTACTTTCTCGGTTGTTGAATAATTTACTTCATGTTTATTCAAGATTCTGGAAGCATAAGCAACGGGTAGATGCTGTCCAATAACGCCTTGACTAAGAACAGCACCGACGGCATAGCCAGATGCGTCAGTTGTGAGGATAAATAGCTTATTGAAGTTGGGAAATTGAAGGATCGGCTCTTCACAGAGTACATTACGGAGCTTTTCGAATGCTTGCTGACTCTCATTCGTCCATTTGAACGAAGTGAGTTTACTTGTGAGGTCGGAAAGAGGTTTTGTGATCTTTGAGAAGTCTTTAATGAATCTACGATACTATCCGGCAAGGCCAAGGAATTCTTTGATATTTTTCTGCGTTTTGGGCACAGGAAATTTTTTTACAGAATCGATTTTATTAAGATCGGGTTTAACACCTTCAGAAGAAATTATGTGACCGAGATATTTTACTTCCGTTCTGAAAAATACGCATTTATCGGATTGTAATGAAAGATTAGCTTTACGGAGACGTTCCGCTAATCTCCTGCATTTAATCATGTGTTCCTCAATTGAGCGGAAATAAATGTCATCTAAATAAACGAAAAGTTCGGATCCCTGTAGGCCGGTTAAAACTTGATCCATAAGGCGTTGAAAAGTGGCGGGAGCATTTTTGAAGCCAAAAGGCATGCGGTCGAAGTCCCAATGACCATGGGGGGTCGTAAACGCAGTCTTGTGCCTGTCTTTTTTACTCATTTTAATTTGATGAAAACCGGAAGCAAGATCAAAGACTGAAAAATATTTAGCACTTCCGAGTTGGTCGAGGATATCAGTAATGAGTGGAAGTGGATAAGCATCTGCAATTGTTTTTTCATTTAGTGCTCGAGAATCGATGACCAAACGCCACCTTTTATTACCCTTTGAATCAGCTTTCTTTGGGACTATCCAGAGAGGAGAATTATAAGACGAAGTGGAAGGGCCAATGATCCCTAAATTGGAAAGATCTTTAATTTGTCTTTCGATTTCCTCTTTTTGGCAAGGGGGAAATTTATATTGTCGGACGTTTATGGGGAGGTCATCGGTGGTGGGAATGGGGTGCGTACACGCGTTGGTGGCTCGTAAACTTTCACCAGGTATGTGAAAAAGGTCCGCATATTCTTTTACAAGGGTTTTTACAGCGTCATACTCTTCTTGATTCAAATGATTCAACCGAATAGTTCCTCTACCTTATTAGCGCGTTCAACGGGATCTCGCGTCCGAGACTCGTCTACCTGCCGCTCTAANCCGTTCTGAAAAATACGCATTTATCGGATTGTAATGAAAGATTAGCTTTACGGAGACGTTCCGCTAATCTCCTGCATTTAATCATGTGTTCCTCAATTGAGCGGAAATAAATGTCATCTAAATAAACGAAAAGTTCGGATCCCTGTAGGCCGGTTAAAACTTGATCCATAAGGCGTTGAAAAGTGGCGGGAGCATTTTTGAAGCCAAAAGGCATGCGATCGAACTCCCAATGACCATGGGGGGTCGTAAACGCAGTCTTGTGCCTGTCTTTTTTACTCATTTTAATTTGATGAAAACCGGAAGCAAGATCAAAGACTGAAAAATATTTAGCACTTCCGAGTTGGTCGAGGATATCAGTAATGAGTGGAAGTGGATAAGCATCTGCAATTGTTTTTTCATTTAGTGCTCGAGAATCGATGACCAAACGCCACCTTTTATTACCCTTTGAATCAGCTTTCTTTGGGACTATCCAGAGAGGAGAATTATAAGACGAAGTGGAAGGGCCAATGATCCCTAAATTGGAAAGATCTTTAATTTGTCTTTCGATTTCCTCTTTTTGGCAAGGGGGAAATTTATATTGTCGGACGTTTATGGGGAGGTCATCGGTGGTGGGAATGGGGTGCGTACACGCGTTGGTGGCTCGTAAACTTTCACCAGGTATGTGAAAAAGGTCCGCATATTCTTTTACAAGGGTTTTTACAGCGTCATACTCTTCTTGATTCAAATGATTCAACCGAATAGTTCCTCTACCTTATTAGCGCGTTCAACGGGATCTCGCGTCCGAGACTCGTCTACCTGCCGCTCTAAGGGTGATGAGGCGGTTTCGTAACCCTCGTCTTCACTTGAGTCAAAAGGAAACAAGGGAATTACGGGGACGTCTAATTTAATATCATGCTCAGTAGTATTTATCGCATATAAATAGGCAATACCGTTAGTGTTAGTAACTACGGACGCTCCTAAATATAACCCTTTAATTTTTGAATTAATGCGCGGTACGTAACCTTGGGGACACTCAGGATTCACGGCTCGTACGTACATTAAAGTTATTTGTCTAGTAGGAAGCACGACTGACTCTGTTAGAAATCAATCACGATTTGATGAGCCGGGTGGTCGGAAGGAAAAGTGAGGTTCGGGTTAACGGGTTGATAATTAGCCGGAGGTAATTTGATGAGTTTCCTTTAATAAACGAATAATCTTGCATTGAAAATTGTACAACACAGAGTTTAATAAATAGATGAGTTCCGAGTAGACTGTATACAAATTGACAAAAAGATGATTTGCAGTGATAATGTTCGATAATAGATGCGATAATTTTCCGGCACTTTCACTCGATGAAGTTCGATGGCGTACTAAAGGATACAACACGCACGATCGTCCTCGTGCGTGTTCGTCGATGCCCGAAGGTTGCCGAGCGAGCCAAATTCGACATTTNACATTTAGCCCGACTGAGGGATGATTTTCAACATCCCGCCCGCCCTGCGTCACCTCCAGGTGACGATGTATATCTGATGATTATGATGACGTATCACTGTTGACCTTCCAAAAGGTCGTCGTTGATCGGCAAAGGCACCAGCCTGTGGATGGACCTTTGAGTCTCCTGGTTGCCTTTCCTCAGTATGAAAACTCTGGTCAGATTGTCTTGTCCCGGATGAATTGCGATGACTCGAGCCAGAGGCCACTTGGCTGGTGGCTCCCGCTCGTCAATGATGAGGACCAACGAACCGATTTTTACTTCGTTCGTTGGCTGCTTCCACCGATAAATTTGCTGGTAACGATGAATGCACTCTCGTGCCCAGTGTTCCCAGAAATTCTGAAGCCTCTGGGAGATGATTTGCCATCTGTTCAGTCTTGCTGTGTTGATCTGCTGAAGTGAAGGCTCTGGAATTGTCGTGAGCGCTTCTCCTATGATGAAGTGTCCTGGTGTCAGGGCTGATGTGTCCTGCGGGTCGTTTGTGAGTGGGCAGAGTGGTCGTGAGTTAAGTATGGCCTCGACTTGCGTCAGAAGAGTCGTAAATTCTTCGTACGTCAAGGTCGAGGTTCCGATGACCCTTCGTAGATGATATTTCGTTGATTTCACTGCAGCCTCCCACTTGCCTCCCATATGCGGCGAGTGAGGGGGATTAAATTTCTATTGCGTTCCGTCGGATGTTAGCTGATCTCTGATAGTTGCCGATTCGCTTGATGCCTGGTCGAATAACCTTTGAAGTTCTCTCTCTGCCGCGATGAAGTTGACACCCCTGTCGCTGGACAGGGTTGCACAGATGCCCCGTTTCGATGTCAAGCGTTTGTACGCTGCGATGAATCCCTCCGCTGTGAGGTCCGTTACTAGTTCCAGATGTGTTGCTGAAGTAGCAAAACATACAAACAGACAGATGTAAGCCTTGTACATTGTCTTGCTTGCCCCTGATCCTCTCCATCTCAGGATGTTGATTGGGCCGGCGAAGTCTACTCCTGAGTGGAGAAAGACCCTCGATGGTGTCACTCGTCGTGTTCGCAGCTGTTCCATCAGCTGTTGAGCCCTCAATGCTCGATGACGTGCGCAAATTACGCATTTGATGATGTGGGAGCGTACTGGAGCTCGTCCCCCGATGATCCAGTACCTCTGCCTGATGTGTGCCAAAGTTAGTTGAGTTCCTCCATGGAAGCTCCGTTGATGAGCCTCCGCGATGATGAGCGATGATAATGGCGACTGACGGGGAAGAATGATTGGATTCTTCTCCTCCGGATCCAATGTTGATCGTCTTAGACGTCCGTCCATTCGCATGACGTGGTTATCCAGAGATAACCATCTCCAGGATCAAAAATTTGGCTTGATCATTAATCAAATGACCAGAGTTTAAAATAACTGAAGGGGATGAAAATTTAGGATCGAAAATACTGAGTTTGCAATTTACTGTATTGAGGTTTGTCATGCCCAATATATTTTTTATTGTTGAGGAGGATTTGTGTGCTGGCGCGCCTGGTTTGGGTTTAAGTTCCCCGCTGCGGTGCCAACTCGTAGGGGAACTTGACCGTTTCCCGTACGCTGAGGGCTTTGACCTGCGCTATTAGAATTGCCTGTGTTGGACGCGGCCCGTTTACCCATATTATAAGCTCTTTTACGACAATCATTGATAACATGGCCTGGATTTTTGCAATAATTAGAAATTGGGTGGTAACCATTTCTGTTGTATGAATTGACATTACGATTAAATGATCCATTTGAACTCGATGAGTTTTGGTTTGAATTAAACGTGTTTCGATTTGAATTGAATGAACTTTGATTTAATCTTGAATTTGAATTACTCTGTTTGTTTTTCCTACATTCATTATTATTGTGATTTGACATTTTACAATTTGAACAATATTTTCCGGTTTGAACATTTGTTTGATTTGACCTTGAATTAGTTTGAACAACGAGACAACTTTTCGGATGAGTGACATTTGAACTTCGATTTTTATCGATGTTTTGGTCGCGTTGAAAGAGTAATTCGTATTCAACAGCTTTTTCAGCAGCCAATTGCATTTCGGTAAATGTGTGGTGTCTCATGGCAGCACGGAGATCGGCGTTAAGGACCATAATAAAATATTGAAATGCTTTGGCTTCTGCCTGAGATTTATGATCAGCTCTTTTTTCTGCTGGTAGATTTTCGGCTGAGGCAATTGTGTTACTTAAATGTTCTGCAAGTCGAAAACTGAAATCTGTTACCGATTCATTTGGCTTTTGAAAAAACGGTGAAAATTCATCTAACCATTCGTCTGGTAGTTTTTTTAGGGAAATAATGTCTGTTAACAAAAGATTTGAGTTCATCAATCTTATTAATTTTAGCGATAATAGCGCGATTGAGAGCGGGGTTTTTTAATCGATTTTTTAATAATCTGAGAATATTTCTCTCTGTGTAATGAGGTATTAATTCTTTCGCATGATGTAATAAATTCGTTAGCTGGATAATTTGAACCATTGAATTAAGGAATTGAATTTACAAAATATTTCGCGAACTGTGATCTTGCACCTGCAATTATTCTTAAATCGTTTGGGTCGATACGGATAGTTACTTGTTGTGATGCACCTTCGGCCATTTTGTCAAATTATTATTTTTCTTCTCACTCGCGTTAAAAAAATTACCGATTCGCAAAGATAATTAATTAATTGGCTTACAATATAACAGGTACAAATAAATACAGCATGATCTGCAATTGAGTTTGCTGGTAAGTTCACTGCCAGTAGTATCAAGGGCTGGGCGGGTGGTTCGTCCTAGGGCTGCACCTCCTTTGCTGACGGGTGATTGAACGGGGCTCCACGTAGATCCGGTGATGAAGTTCGAACAGAATTTAGCAACTGGGTCCAAGTGGGCTGGATGAATTGTCCGTCGTTGTTGAAGATGCAGTAGACTCCACTCCAATTGAAGATGATAAATTGTGAATTTATTTCTTCAGAGTTCGTGTGTCTGGCAGGTACCGTTGGAGAAGTGCCAAATTTTTCACGCCGTATTTCACGTGTTTGGTTTATCCTGACTAGCGAAGCACTGTTTGCCACCAATTTGTTTATTAAAAGTTTGTGTGTCTGATTAATCACGATTAGTGAAGCACTGCTGCCACCAATTTATTTATAAAGGGATAGCTGTTACGTCCCAAATGGTTTACACTCAATGGTCTGTTGGATAAATTTGAGGAATAGTTAAATTGACCCTTTGGTCGGCAACTCCAGGTGTTGAGGGAAACTATCTCTTTAGGTAGGTTCCACTAATCAACTACTACGCGCAGTTGACGAATCAAGGCACGATTTAGTGTTTAGTTTACTGAGATTTATTTAATAACAATAACACTTGGTTTTATTACACTGTTTCACTATTGTAGGTTCAGGGTTTTTTTTAAGTGACCCTTGTGGGTTGACGGTTATTAAGGTTTAAATGTTCTTGTTTTGGTTTGGTTTTATTTCATGATTCGACTTTTATTTAATTAAATTAGTATTTTTGATTATGTCCCGAACACTTTGAGTTTAGACTTTGGGTATTTGGAGTTGAAGTATTCACTGAGACTTTACTTGGTCTTGAAGTTTCAGTTTAAGATTTTTAGAGAAGTTATTCCTTTCTCTTTGACCGTGGATATAGAAGTAATTTTACTAAGATGAGATTTGAATATCTCAGGGCTGCTTAGGGCTCACGCGTGGGCGTGCACGCTCTAGTTTCTGAGGGTAGGATTGGTTCATTAGGGATGGTGGTGAGGATAGAGGCGAACCGGTTGGTTTTAGGNAAGATTTTTAGAGAAGTTATTCCTTTCTCTTTGACCGTGGATATAGAAGTAATTTTACTAAGATGAGATTTGAATATCTCAGGGCTGCTTAGGGCTCACGCGTGGGCGTGCACGCTCTAGTTTCTGAGGGTAGGATTGGTTCATTAGGGATGGTGGTGAGGATAGAGGCGAACCGGTTGGTTTTAGGTCCATCGGGGAGCCTCGAAAGTCATGATTGGATTAGGAGCAATTAAGGGTGCAGCTGCATTTTACTCTTGAGAAAAATTCTGTTCTCACGGAACGTTAGAATTTGGAAAATATTATTTGACACTTATGATTTTCGGGTTTCTTGGTTTCGCCGTGTTCGGCTTACAATTTCAGGATGCTAGTGCTTATCTTAAAGACTTAGTTAGTTCTTTTTCATGTTTTTGGATAATTTATTATGCACGTGTGCATACGACTGGTTTTCGGCTTCGTTTCAAATGTGGGAAAGCTAGTTTTATGATTTTCTCAGGAAAAAGTGGTCTGGATACTTGAGTGTTATCTCTGTATGAAACTAAATAATATTCTAATTTACTACATTTGAAAAAATATAATTGGGAATTGGGACTTATATACTAATTGTGGGTAAGACTCGACAGTCGATAAGGTAAATGAGAAATTGAGCTAGCGCCATCAGGTGGCTAATGGTAGGGACGTAACATTGATTCTATAGAAATAGCTGAACTGAATCTTCCTGAGTAGAGGAGAAAGGCTGTGCTGAGGTAGAATGAGCACAGGGAGGTGTGAAAAGTACCTGAGGGAGTGGCTGAGAGTCCTCTGTGGGAGGATGGGGTCAGGGAGAGAGTTAAGGGGGAGTTTAAGACGTGTAATGAGGTTAATAAATTGAGGGAGGGGATCTTGTGCCTCGGGTGCAGAATGATGAGGATATTGATGAGGAAATCGTGGGGAAGGAGCCAGTTATTGTTGTGCAGTGCCCTGGGGTCAATGGTGGAGAGAAAAGCAAGAGAGAGAATTTCCCTGACCTGTCGTGAGGGACTGCTGCCTCCACTGGGAGGTGCCTGTTCAATTTCACATTTCCCAGTTCAGGTGACGTTGAGCTCGAGATGTTCTCTTTCTTCGCTGGGGAACTGGAGGCGTCAAGTGTCATGAGGTTGAGACTTGCTGAGTGATCTACTTGCTCCAGTCTTCGGTTGGCCATTGACGAGCGCTTGCTTCAGGGATACTGCAAGATGTTGAACGACTGTGATGAATTTTGAGAATTAATTTAAGTAAATATAAAATTAATATGATTGAATGATGGAATAAAAATCAATAGAATAGTATCTGGTAATTCTACGAAATTTTTTTTAAAACATTAATAAAAAGTTTTGAATTGTATACTGTAAGAATATGAAAACAATACCTCTATTAATGATGATCCCCAGCAGCATGAGTAATTAGTTACCGTTTTCCGAATGATTCTGTCTAACTCACAAGCTTCTTTTTTTGTTTTTTTTTCGTTCTGTTACTATCGTCTATCTGATTAAATCAATAATTTATTCCATCTATTTCCGAAAATTTCTCTCATTTTCAGGAAATGAATATAAAAAAATCAGGCTAAAAATTTTGAGGTATTCCCTTAGAGATAATCTTTGTATTATTTTTTCAAAATGTGTGAAATAATTCATGTTACCCTCAACAATTTGTTGAAAATTTCTAGACAATAACTCACACATGAAAATCAAAATAGAAATTCAAACTAAAATCTAATTGAAATTCCTATATTCTTCCCTCATAATTTCATTATTAACTTCACGAGTTTATCGAAAACATCTATAGAATAATTCACAAAGAAGAATCAAAATACTATTTTTTCAGTTGATCACCCATTAATCCCCTCAGGATGTACCTGATGCAGCCAAAGTCTCTGCAAGAGTGACACATAGCCTTTCAACCCGCTAAAGTCGTCTCCAACGCTTGTCTCATGGACACCCTCACCCACGACTCCCTGGACTACACAGATGACCCCCAGCACATTCGTCACGAGCACAATGGAATAGCTGAAGAGAATGGAGAAGAATCAGTATCACTCAGCAAGTCTCAACCTCATGACACCTGACGCCTTCAGTTCCCCAGCGAAGAAAGAGAACATCTCGAGCTCAACGTCACCTGAAATGGGGAATGTCCTGTCAGCATCTCCATCGNCTGTCGTGAGGGACTGCTGCCTCCACTGGGAGGTGCCTGTTCAATTTCACATTTCCCAGTTCAGGTGACGTTGAGCTCGAGATGTTCTCTTTCTTCGCTGGGGAACTGGAGGCGTCAAGTGTCATGAGGTTGAGACTTGCTGAGTGATCTACTTGCTCCAGTCTTCGGTTGGCCATTGACGAGCGCTTGCTTCAGGGATACTGCAAGATGTTGAACGACTGTGATGAATTTTGAGAATTAATTTAAGTAAATATAAAATTAATATGATTGAATGATGGAATAAAAATCAATAGAATAGTATCTGGTAATTCTACGAAATTTTTTTTAAAACATTAATAAAAAGTTTTGAATTGTATACTGTAAGAATATGAAAACAATACCTCTATTAATGATGATCCCCAGCAGCATGAGTAATTAGTTACCGTTTTCCGAATGATTCTGTCTAACTCACAAGCTTCTTTTTTTGTTTTTTTTTCGTTCTGTTACTATCGTCTATCTGATTAAATCAATAATTTATTCCATCTATTTCCGAAAATTTCTCTCATTTTCAGGAAATGAATATAAAAAAATCAGGCTAAAAATTTTGAGGTATTCCCTTAGAGATAATCTTTGTATTATTTTTTCAAAATGTGTGAAATAATTCATGTTACCCTCAACAATTTGTTGAAAATTTCTAGACAATAACTCACACATGAAAATCAAAATAGAAATTCAAACTAAAATCTAATTGAAATTCCTATATTCTTCCCTCATAATTTCATTATTAACTTCACGAGTTTATCGAAAACATCTATAGAATAATTCACAAAGAAGAATCAAAATACTATTTTTTCAGTTGATCACCCATTAATCCCCTCAGGATGTACCTGATGCAGCCAAAGTCTCTGCAAGAGTGACACATAGCCTTTCAACCCGCTAAAGTCGTCTCCAACGCTTGTCTCATGGACACCCTCACCCACGACTCCCTGGACTACACAGATGACCCCCAGCACATTCGTCACGAGCACAATGGAATAGCTGAAGAGAATGGAGAAGAATCAGTATCACTCAGCAAGTCTCAACCTCATGACACCTGACGCCTTCAGTTCCCCAGCGAAGAAAGAGAACATCTCGAGCTCAACGTCACCTGAAATGGGGAATGTCCTGTCAGCATCTCCATCGCTATCCCAAGCAGTTCAGGCATTGAACCTGCAGGAGGCACCTCTGGCCACCAGTGGAATTGAACAGACACCTCCCAGTGGAGGAGGCAGTCCCTCACGACAGATCAGGGAAATTCTCTCTCTTGCTTTTCTCTCCACCACTGGCTCCAGGGCACTACACAAGAATAACTGGCTCCTTCTCCACGATTTCCTCATCATTCTGCACCCCAGGCACAAGATTCCCCTCCCTCAACTTATTAATCGCATTACTCGTCTTAAGCTCCCCCTTAACTCTCTCCCTGACCCCATCCCCCCACAGAGGATTCTCGGCCACTCCCTCAGGTACTTTTAACACCTCCCTGTGCTCATTCTGCCTCAGCACAGCCTTCCTGTTCTCAGGAAGATGAATCCTGGGATCCAAGATAGTCACAGCCATTATGAGACTTCGAAGGGATAACCAACTAAGAGGGCACCACCTTCAACAAGTGGTATTCATTTATTTCTCACAATTTGTTATTCCATTACTGAATACAATATTTTCTTGCTTTTCAACCTTATTAGCGAACAATTTATTTAGTCCTAATGTATATCGTATTATCATTCATTTTTGGATGTATCGACCTTTGTTTCATTGGGTCCAGCGTCTAGTAAAACTTGGGAGAAGTTTCGGCGAGCCAGGCCAGGCTTATCCTCTCTCATTATCCATGGAAATTTGGTACATATATATTTTTTCTACGGTTTGTATTAGTTTCTGAAAGAAGAATAATATTTACTTTGTAATTGATGGCTATGTCTATCAGTTCATCGCGGTGACAGACAAGACTATTTATGTTTAAGGCTAAGATACGAAGTTCATTGTTAGAAGCCATCGTTGGGCATTATTGGAGGTGCTAGATCTGTTAGTGGAAATAAGATGTTGGAATATTTAACAAGGATTTGAGTTTTGTCGGGAGCATTATTTGCTAATTTAATTTCTTGGATCATTACTTTCAAGCTATTAATTATGTTCATCAGATTCAGTACTTCAATTTGCTCCAAAACATTCCTGGCTTGAAGAAGTGTATCATTAATGTTACGAATATCAAGTATTGAATATTAAGTATTGTTTATTTACCATAATAGAATTTAATGAGGAGATTGAGTCCATGTGGTTTCCGATGGAAGGACTTGGAGATGGAAGTTGATCGTCCTGGATGGTTTGATGTTTTAAGGCGGCTGCATAGAGGGGTAGATCTGGACGGATTGTGGCATCCGAGACTTTAGATGAGGTAGGTGTATCATTGGAGAAACTCCTTGGAGGAAGTCTGTTGTGGGTGAGATGTGGAGGTAGATTACTGGAGGCTGCTGATGTCTTAGGAAAGGCGGCTGGACCATGAGTTTTCCCGTTTCGAGCTTGGTTGCGTGTTAAGATGAATTCGATGTATTGTAACCGAGCAGGACATTGACGATAACTTGCCATGTCGTTTTCGTGGCAGTTGGCACACTCTACTTTTGTCTCGCTTGAGCAGTCTTTGATGTTGTGAGGACCGCTACAGCGAACACACCTAGTGTGGTGTTTACAGAGCTGGCTAGCATGGCCAAAGTTTTGGCATTTGAAGCACTGAGAGGGCTGGCCATTTGATTTGTAGTTTTCAACCTTGAAGGAGTGGAAAAGTATTGACCTAATACTTCTGATTTGGGCAAGTCTGATGTCGTGGTCAGTGACCACCGAGTATACTGGCAGGTTGATTTTCTGCTTTGTCTCTGCGTTGATTTTGGTGAACTGGTAAATGGCAGTTATTTTGATATTTTGTATCTCCAAATCTTTTATTTCCTCAGGGGTAAAAGTTGCTGGAAGGCCATGAATCACGTAGCGTTTGGAGTGTTCATTTTTAAAGCCATGCGTGTGGAAATCGAGATTCTTATATTCAAAACACTTGCTGACATTTTGGTGATCAGCTCTTGATTTGAGGTGAATGACTGAATTATTCCCATTATTTTTTATTTTAAATGGGAATTTGGTGTTGCTCATCAATAGGGCAATGGCCGTGTTGATGTCGACATCTTGGGTGGACAGGATAATTGGTGGAATTTGCTCGATGGTGTTATTTGTAAGAGAATGATTTCGCTCTAATCCTGGTGGTTGAGATGCAGATGATGGGATTTGTGAAATACCTGATGGTGTATTTTGTTTCAGCGAAGCATCAGAAGTGTGTTGTTGAGTGGGATTATCGTCCATGGTAGATTTGACAGTTTGTGCGGTGTTAGCGCCTTCAATTTTCTTCAGAATTTGAGGTGGAATTTTCCTGGAGGGGATAATGGGCACTCTGGTTTTACTGGTTGAACTTTTATTGTTGGATTTTTTTAGCATTTTTGTTGTTAGAAAGATGCACAGGGGCTGCCTTACGTTTGCTCATAATATACTTGTAATTTAATTAGCTGCGGATTTTAAATAGTGAGGCAAAGCTACGTATTCAGTGAGAGCGCCCGGGACGCGATCCTCACTGAGTGGTGGTCAGTGCCGAACTGAGGTCGTGTGGTTATTGCTGATAAGACTAACATTTTTGGGGTTAATATAGGCAATTCATGGGATGGGAATGATAAGAGGAGAACAAGGGATAGTACGGGATAGCAGAGATCAAAGAGGGAGAGGGGAAGATAAGAGGAAACATGGTGGAATAGACAGTGGGGTAAAATAGAATGAGGCGAATCGCGAGACAGTTAGATTAGACAGTGGGGTAAAACGGGATAGCGAGTTCTATTCAAAAGGAGGCAAATAGATGATGTATGGGCATGCCATTTTGCCCCAAGTTCTAGTTTCCACCCCTCCGTTCTATAACTTCCCTCTCCCTCACCCATATTCTATATTGCTCCATCGCCCACTTAATCATTGATTAATTAATTAACAGTTTGAATCAATCAAACGAAAGTATCCCAACTACAAAATCCTGAAAACTTCAAGTCCCTAATTATATTTTTGTACAAAATATGTCATAATTTCCCAGTTTCTGACCCTTTCCGATATTTAATCTGCAAATGTCAAATTTTAATGTTATATCTTGTTATTTGTCAGATAATGTCAAAATTTGTCAAATAACACAGTTTTCAGAATTCTCCATTTTATGTCATTACAACATCCCTGACAAAATCTGTGACAATATTACATAAAATGTTTTATTATGTCATATTTTGATATATTCTGACATTTTCTGTGAATATTCCCAACACAGGTGCTCGTCAGAAAATGTCATAATATGACAAAATATGACATTGTGCTTGACAGAATTTGTCAAAATATGACATCAGATGTTTTATCATGTCATTATTTGACAAATAATGCCATATTTTTATATTTTTCAAGGGTATTACGTGCACAGGTATTTGTCAGAAAATGTCATTGTATGACAAATTATGACATTAAAAATCGGACATAATTTCATATATTATAACATTTTTTATCATATCAACTACAATGGTTGCCATATTCTGACATTTTATGACATTTTATGGACAGGACATAATATGACATCTTTTTGGGGAAATATGTAAAAAATTCTGTTATTTTATGTTAAAATTCCGAATATTTATCATTTTTTGATATTTTTTGACATTTTATGTCATTATTTGACTGAATCTGTGGACGAATTTCACGAGGGCTCCCCCGCTCCCCCTCTTTGCAAAATCCTCTCTCCTCACATCTTAAATTCCTGATATTTGGGCTTCCTTCCCTTGTAACCTCCAAAAATAATTCTTCATCATTTTATTGGAAATTCATCATCGTTCTAAATATTAGTGAATCCAGTATTGAGAAATGGCCGACTTTCCGTCGTCATTTCCCAATCTTACTTCTTCCACATACATTTTCCACCCGTAAACTCAACGAAATTGAGACCAGTTAGCATAGCCCATGCTGTTGCTACCTGATCAGCAAAAATTCAAGCGTTGCACCACACAATTTAAGGGGTCAACGCTCATTTCCACAATCAAAATCAAAAACCAAGCCAGTCGTTTATCGCTCCTCGTCCGGAGTGGTCGAGTCTTAAAGGGGGGTTCTCTCCCTTTAAGAGAAATCCAAATTTCTTAGTGATCGCGAAATTATTGAACTACTGGTGGAAAATGTTCACAAAATCGATCTACCTTCGCGTTTCTTCCCATATAGTAATTCGCTTAAGTCGATACTATGCGTGGTAACCTACCGAATTAATAGTAGATAGCTATCGGGCGTGTTTGCGTAGGGATACTGCATCCTTAAATCGAGAATGGTGTCTTTTCTTGCATATAAGGGACCTTCAATATTTCATTTCGCCTTTCATACCGGCCCATTAATTTATTTCTCTTCAATTCTACACAAACCTCTTATTATTTATCCATGAGTGAAAGAAAATAGACTAATTGAAAGTAACGCCACATGGTTTCGTTGCCGGTGATGAAATCGTTAGTTTGCCGATAAATTCATATATTAATTTAAGCAACGAATATTTTTCCATATAATTGTAAAATCTTAATCAATTACTATAAACCGAATAATCAATGCAAAGTCATTCATACTGTGTAAGGATATTTTCCCGGGTTGTTCACCCAGGAAAAATCCAAACTACTTTTTAACCGTCTCTATCGCTCAATATTCGGGCGCCAGCCGAACCTTCACGGGAGGTTCGACGAAAACCGGCCTCTGAGGCAAACTCGTCCACTCAGAGGACTTTTTGGCTGGACAATGGGTTGCCCAGCTAACATCAGCGTGATACGGTAGAGTGGGCGAGGTCCACCAGGAGTATTACCGTCACATTCCACGGCCTTTGTAAGCCGTGAATTATGCCTCGCGGCACAAGTTCCCTACTGAATGGGATTCATCTTTCCTCCGGAGGGTCTCTCGACTCCTCCGGCATGCTTCCTCTCTCCAAGTATTTCTACTCGGGAGAGTTTCCGAGCTACCTGCGATTCAGCCGGGACTCCTCAGAGCCTGGGACGTGGAGAGGCTGATCTGACCAGGGTGGAACTACGTTACCCACGCTACGACCACCCACTCTCTCCACCACCAGTTACCGCTTTGGTCATCGCGCGTCACTGCCTCCGGGTAGTACTAGACCGTCGGCGTATGGTCGGACCGACAGGAGGATTTCTCGACTCCAGGCCCACGGGCCCATACGCCTCGAATCGTTCCGCCGAGACTAGATGACGCCGAACACGACGAAGTCGTCACCTCGCGTTCCGAAATAACTCAGATTTACGCGCGGGGGATGCAGGGGCATCCCCCTATATTCGCCGCCACAGTTATGCACCAGGCTACGCTGAGTAAACTCCTTACCATGGCTTCTTCAGCCATCCACCACTTCCAGCACACCGAGAGATTATTTCAACCTCTCGGTTCAAGCGCTCGCGTGCGACTAACTCGGAATCTTACTAGGGCCTTGCCTCCTAGTCTGGATATCTCGGCGACGATAGGTCATTCCGTTACCCTATCCCCACCAATCAATCCGACGGGATCACGGAAGTACCAGTCCTTTCACCTGGCCGTTAGTCCCTAGCCTACTCCGACATAGCCTATAGAATCGCCCAGTTGGACGGCCTGTACATCGGCCCCATTTCCCCTAGCACATGCTGGGCGAATTCTACTACGGCGATAGTCTAGTACGCCCTCCAGACCTCCAGGGGCCGCGGTTTCACCCATAACCGCTATGCCTTAGGTCTTTCATCGGTTTGTGGTTTATCTCACCTAGTCCCGGCTTTCTTCAGCCGCTTCTAGGTGTCACTACTTATCTCTCTTTAACAATTTTGAGAGTTCACTCATCTTTTTAAGGGGATTTCAACCCGTAACGAGAAAATCTCGTTACAACTGATGTTGCTAAAATTCCGACAATAAAATTTATAGTTCTGGTAAAATTATAACTTTCTAAATCTGAAAAGGTGTAAACATCTAAATATTAAATTGCTAAAAACTTTGAAGCCGATTAAATAAATATAATAAATTAAATCAATCTTTTGATGCTAAATAAAACTTCAATTTATTTTTACGCCTGAAAAGGACTGTATAGCGTCGTCCTCATAATAAAAATTAAAGAGATGAAAGATAATCCTTCAGATTATTCTTTTATTGATAATTTTTAGATTATGTTTCGAGAGTATGAAAATTAAAATATAAAAGTTGTCCTCCGACGCTGACAACATCTGCGGACATAACACCCTATGTATGGGGCGATTATGCCCTTTAAATATATCGGCTGCAATTTTTTAGTTCAATTTGAAAATTTTATAAAATTAAGAAAAATTCAGCATTGGTTTTAGAAAATATCGGTTCTTAAAAACAATCCCCAAATTGGTTAACTTTTATGATCCCACCAAGGATAAAGATTAAGAACAAGAGTTTTTTAAATCTAGAAACTAGTTTCTAAAGCTAATCCACTTTTTGTCTCTGTATTTTCTGAATGGGAATCCATCAGTGACGATGGTTCGAAAAATAATTTATGAGAGAACTATGTAAATTTCGATGATTTGTTCAAGAGATATGGAGCGTAGGAGGTTTGTGAGAATACAAAAAAAATGTGAATTCAGTAGCGAAGCGGTAATCCGCGTTAAGTCGATTTTGACAACTGGTCAGTTTTTGACAAATACCTCAGAATCTAAAAGAGGTAGAACAATTTTTGTCACGACCTTTTTTGTAGAGCATTGAGGGTTATAAATAAGGTAGTGCGAAAAAATTTTCTATCTCTCTTAGATTCCGAGATATTCATCCAAAACTGGCCAAAAGTCAAAATCGATTTAACCCGGTTCACCACTTCGCTATTGAATGTACTCGATATCTTGAAAGGTAAACAAGCGAGTGTATACATGTCGATGATTTAACCGTTACCAAAAGGCGATGGCCAAGGAACTCCAAGGATATTTATATTTTCTTCTTGGAGCAAAGTAAATCCAAATAATGTTGCATATTATCTGGAGTCTTTCCTTGTGACATGAGTCACTCGGTTTGGAACAATGATTGAAATCTCCCAAAAAGCAAAAAAAAATTTGTTTTCGAAAAAACCGGCCAAGTGCGCCTTTGTAAGCATTGTATTTAAAAAAATTGTATTGTTGCTCAGCAAAGAAATTTTCAACAAAAATTGTATTGTTTCTCAGAAAAAAAATTGAAAAAATGCCGAGTAACCATTCCAATGCGTTGTTGTGGAAAAATGCTCGAGTACTTATTTATGGATAGTTGTTTCTGGGAAATTGAAAAAAGTGCAGAAATAAGGAAGAGCGCCAAGTTCATGAAGTTGAACTTGTCATTTTGAAAAACCACAGAACTTTTCATAACATGTAGAAACAATTTAAGTTTTTTTCTACAGTCGGCTTGTACTGTTGCAAATTTGATAAATTTGAACTCATCAATGCCAACTCAATATTGTCTATTCGTGTGAGTTACAGAGTAGGTACGACCATAAAAAGTGCGGTTATCCACACAAAGTCAATGAAAAAGAGTGTCAATACGAGTGTTTCTTTAAAAAAAAATTGTTCAGAAAATTCTCAGGACCAAAGTACTTGGCGCGGTTTTTTGAAATACTCATTGCGGAGAGTTGTCGCTTTATGTTGACACCATGGTTGAATGAACCGTCTCCATGCTTTTATGTCGCAAAAACCGATAACTACCTGGCGATCACTACCTTAATTAATTTAATTTCTATTCACAAAAATGAAAATATTGGAAAATGGAAAAGAATAAGCTTAAGGCGTTAACTTAAACTATCCGGCAATTCCATCCAACACAATCACACAATTGACTATCTAAAGATTTGAACATCTAGCAAAGTGTAGTATGCTTCAAAGCAATTTCTGAGTCCCAAATTGGATCTCAAATCTTAAACAATAGACTCCCAAATAAGGATCCGCATCAAGATAGATAACCGCGCCAAGTACATTGGTCCTGAGAATTTTCTGAACAATTTTTTTTTCAAGAAACACTCGTATTGACACTCTTTTTCATTGACTTTGTGTGGATAACCACCCTTTTTATGGTCGTACCCACTCCGTAACTCACAGGAATAGACAATATTGAGTTGGCATTGATGAGTTCAAACTTATAAAATTTGCAACAGTACAAGCCGACTGTAGAAAAAAGTTGAAATTATTTCTAGATGTTATGAAAAGTTCTGTGGTTTTTCAAAATGACAAGTTCAACTTTATGAACTTGGCGCTCTTCCTTATTTTTGCACTTTTTCCAATTTCCCAGACACAACTATCCATAAATAAGTACTCGGGCATTTTTCCACAACGACGCATTGAAATGGTTACTCGGCATTTTTTCAAATTTTCTTTCTGAGAAACAATACAATTTTTTGCGCGCAAAATTTTTTTTGGGCGCAAAGCGCCCGTTCGCTAGTAAATGTAACAATTTAGGAAAAAATTGGCATCAATATGTACCAGAGGACTAAAACATGTTCTAACTATCTGTTACGGACTTATTTTTTCTGTGAAACTTCAGAAAATTGCAAATCACTGTTCCCAAGTGTAAATACTAACTTACCACTGAGTATTTGCCGGATTTCCTTTCTATGAGGCCATCAGGAAATAGCATAGTTCATTATACGTTTGATGAATTGTCAGATGCTTTTTTTCCTTTCATTTTCTTCACCTGTGAATTTACAGGATCTCTATCTACACAATGATCTGTATTTTATATTTATGAATAATTAGATACTCATACCCAGTACTGTAAAATTTAATAATAAAAATAACAAATTTTATATTGGGCATTAGGAAATTTAATTAGTAGCACAAATGTACAAAAATTAAGAATAATATATCACTTCACGAAATGTACCACTCATACCAGAAGGAAAATAATTATGAGAAAATTTGCCTCATTTTCATAATTCTACGTCGGTCGCCTGTGGATCACTGGGCTGGTGTATTATCGGAGCCGTTAATGCCAGAGATCCGCGCCGTGATTTTCCTACTTCCTCCAGCATGGATGCATCTTCAATAGATGAAGATTCTGATGATTCTAATAAAAAGAGTTGTATTATGTACTCCATATGAGAGGTGCCGCACACTTGCATATATTCAGAGCCGATTTCACATTGTATTACACGAATACATTTCTATTAGGTGTGTGACTTAATTTTTACAGATTTTTTCTTCGAGCTTAAAATTATATTTAAAATAGAAATATATTGGCGGGCGTTTCTGGTTTTGAAAGGATCGGACAAAAGGTTTCAGAACACGGAACGACAAGTCTATGTAAGTTAGGTAAGTTTTCAGAATAGCAGGGTTTACCATGGCAACTGATAAACAGCACATTCGGCACTGCATTTTACACGAATTCCAATAAGGAAAAAATGCTTCTGAAGCACGGGAATAAATGTGTAGTGTTCTTGATGCCGACGTTATATCTTATGAAACGTGTAATTATTGGTACAAACGTTTTAGGTGTGATTTCGATCTGAGTGACCAGCCGAGTCCTGGACAGCCTCGAAAGTTTACAGATGCGGAATTGCAAGCTCTACTGGATGAAGACTCAATGCAAACGCAACAAGAGCTTGCAGCTCAGTTAGGAGTCACCCGAACAGTTATTTCTAAGTGTTTGCATCAAATGGGAAAAATCCAAAAACTTGGAAGGTGGGTCCCACATGTGTTGACCGAACACAACCTAGGTCAACGTATGAACACGTGCCTTTCACTGCTTGCTTGGCAACAAAAAAAGGACTTCTTGTGGAGAATTGTGACGGGTGCTGAAAAGTATATTTTTTACGAGAATCCCAAACGTAAAAAGTCGTGGGTAGATCCCGGACAATCCAGTACATCGACGCCGAAACTGAACATCCACTTAAAGAAAATTTTCCTGTGTATCTGGTGAGACATGAAGGGTGTGCTTTATTACGAACTCCTGGAAACAGGTCAGACGATGACTGTGGAACAGCCGACAACTGAACAAACTAAGCGAAGAATTTGATCGGAAAGGGCCATTTACTGGGCAAGGATGCAGGCAAGTCATACTGCTGCATGACAATGCTCGACCAAACGTTGCTCGCGCGACTCAGAAGACCCTCTTAAACTTAGAATGGGAAGTTCTCCTGCACGCGGCATATCCACCAGACTTGGCCCCATCCGACTATCACTTGTTCCGGTCCATGCAGCACGCCTTAGTGGATAAACAGTTTAAGACGCTGGAGGATGTGCGTAAATTCGTCGATGACTTTATCCCCTCGAAGCCGGCAAGTTTCTTTCGCGACGGCATTCGACTGTTCCCTGAGAGATGGCGCAAGGTCATAGAAAACGATGGACAATATTTCCAAGATTAAGGTCGTTGTTCTCTATTTTTTTATATTAAATAAATTTACTGAAAAATCTGTAAAAATTAAGTCACACAACTAATATTTTTAGATCTCTAGATTTTATACTTTTTTTCAATGCAAGCTCGTGTATATTACAGGAAAAATACGAGAGCCCTTTGATTTACATAAAAACAATTATGAAACATGTGTATTTACATGTGTCAAAATGCCTCTGTGAAACATTATGGTACATTAATATAAAATTAATCTTATTATTGACTCATTATTGGCGCAGGTGTGATCACTAGTTCAGTGTAAAAAAAAAATGGCGGATAAATAATATGGTTGAGAAGTGTATAATATTTATAATGCAAAAAAATTGCTTATCAGTGGAATTGAAATAAGTATACAAATGATGTTCTTATTTTCTTTTCATATTCAAGTCAACTTTCTGCTGAAAATCATGTGAAAGGATTGAAAACTCTTAAAGGTAAAAGGGGCAATACTGATACATGGACTAAAAAAGATACCATAAAATATTGAAAATAATTCACTTACAGTATTTTGACTGGACTAAGAGGAGGAAAGCGGTATTCGGAAAGACAGAAGACTTAAGCAAAATGATCGTACGAGTCAAATAACAGACACTGGCGGTATTTTGAATTAGAAAAGATATACGGTCTCATGTGATTCATTTGCCCTCTATGACAGTTTGACCATTAGTGAGACATGTAGTAATTTTTACTTTTGTCACTGCTATCACCTCGTGCCGAACAGTGTCTTTTCGTTAACTTATAAATGAAAAAAGGTACCGTTCACCAGAGGTCGGTAATAATTATTAATTCCTCAATATTCTTAGGAATGGTGCAAATCATTGTCCTGAATCGTCAATTGTTATGCTCAATCTTCCGATTATTTCATCAATCGATAATCACAACAGAAGATTATGCAATGAATGCTCAATCGAGAATCAGTATTGGATGACCGATTAATAAAAAAAAACTAGTAACCGGAATTGTTAAGAGATTAATTATTAATTCCACCAAGAATGAAACTACAAATTAATTGGTTGATCAAATAATCATTAATCAAGATAGAGAATTATTGGATCAATCCGCAATCATCGCAGAAATGTGGTTGATCTTTCGGTCCATAGTTAATTGAAAATGTAAATTTCTTAATTATTTTTATAATTGATAACAAGTAATTTCAACAGAAATTTTCAATTTTTGACTTTCAAAAAATCAAAATCATTTCCTACCGAATTCAAGATTTTTCAAATTTTCAATTGGTCCATAATTGAATGGAGTGCGAAATATATGTTCGTTATATATTTCCACATTCATTGCGACCTTTTCGATAGCAGAAAAATATCGTCATCAGTTATTATTGGCTATTTTAGTTCCACGCTTCTGGATAATTCTGCCCAGAGTTTAAGGGTAATGCCGCCCAGGGGTTCTAGTCCAGTGAAAGGTCTGAAATACATGGTTCTGCGAAACAGCCTGCTTTTTTGTGTAAAAATCAATTTTTGACTTCTAATCAATATTCGAGGCTAATCAAGATACTCACCCTCCGTTAAGGGGTGAAAAAAATTGACAATTAATTACCCCCAAAAAAGTGTTTTTCTGAAATAACTCGAGAAATACTTGAGCTACGATGTGAAGCATGAAGAACAAAATTGTAGAGCGCAAAATTCTCTACAAAAAAGGTCCTAACCACTTCACCCCTATTTCGCGTCGTTCATCCCCCAGAGCCGTTCAAAAACTCGGGGTGAGAAAATTTTTAAAAAACATTCAAAAACAATTTATTTTTTATTTTTCCGTCTTATTGAATATTTAGAAAGNAATCATGTATTACACTCTCGAGATTAAATCTTTGTGTAGTTTAAAATTACTTACGAGAAAATATTATAAAAAACGAACAAATTTATTCGTAAATTACCAGTATGACAGTTGTGTTATATATATATATATATATACACACACATATTTATATAAATTATAAAGGCATAGAATGATTGTAATTGATTTTTTCCAGGTGGTAATTATTTCAATAATTCACTCATGAGTTGGAAATCATAAACAGCATTTAATGGGGAATTTTTCATTACAGATATCAATAATAATCGAAATCAATCGTTTCGAACTCATCATCGCCGTCATCTTCATCTCTTTCTTCTTCGTTTTCTTCTTCCTCTTCATCATCGGAATCATATCTGTAGATGTTTTTCCTCCGAACAGGCTGAATTTCTTCATCTGTGTCAACTTCAACATCTGTCTCCTTCTCTGCCGGTTCATCTGAATTCGCGACAGGTTGATTCAGACAATTATCATCATCATCATAGTATTTGCATAGTTGACTGCAATTTAGCCCAGCTTTTTTGCAAACACATACACCCGTGTTGCATTTACTCCTCGCACATTTACAAGATACCTGAAAATTATTTTCAATATTTTCATAATACAAAACGATTCAGAATAGTAGTACAAAAAAAAATCTGATGGATATGAGGCGAAGCCGAGAACTGTAATCACATGAGTCAGAATAGATATTTTCCGGACTGGTACGATGGGGTTTTTTACTCCGGTGGAGTTGGCGTCCGAGCCGAAGGCGAGGACTGCCCAACCACACGAGTAAAAAAACCCCATCGCACCAGTCCGGGACAAGATTTTTATGTAGTGATTTTGACTTTTCCGAGTTTGGGAAGTATGAAATACCAATTTCAAAATCATACGCAAATACTTGGGAGGGAAATTTTTTGTGCAACATGCACAAGGGGGGTTGGGGGTTGATTCCCATTCGGAATTTTAGTGGTGCCCCAATTAGGGCATTTTCAATTAATTTTCGAACATTTTATTTATCGCGTCTTGGAGGAAAATTAAGGGTCAAAATCCAACGCAAATACTTGGGGGTGAAATTTTCTGCGCAACATACATGCGGGGGGTTGGGGGTTTATCCCCATTCGGAATTTTAGTGGTGCCCTAATTAGGGCATTTTTAATTATTTTTTGAAAATTAACTTTACTCAGTCTTGGGGGAAAATCAAGGGTTAAAATCATACGCAAACACTTGGGGGTGAAATTTTTTGTGCAACATGCAGANCAACCTCAAATTTAACATGAGCAATTTTAGTCTCCTAATGGTAGCAGACCGAGAAAAACTAATATATTTTAATTACCTCGTTTTTTAGAGGATTTTTGAGAACGAGAAAATTGTCAATGGAAAAAAAAATCAACATTTTTGAAATAAAATCACTCATTGTTCAGATATTTGCACTTTCAATGAGAAATTAATTAGGATTTGGGAGAATTGACGTATGGAGTATCATTAATTTCGTAGCACTGTTGATTTTGATTATATTTTTTAAANTGGGGGTGAAATTTTTTGTGCAACATGCACAGGGGGGGTTGGGGGTTGATCCCCACTTGGAATCATCTTGGTGCCCTAATTAGGGCATTTTCAATTAATTTTCGAACATTTTTTTTATCGAGTCTTGGAGGAAAATTGAGAGTTAAAATTCAACGCAAATACTTAGGGGTGAAATTTTTTGTGCAACCTAGTGAGCACCAGGATGATTCCAACNATTTCGTAGCACTGTTGATTTTGATTATATTTTTTAAAATTATTTTCGAGCGATTTTAGGAGAGAATGGAAAAAACTGTAGAGGAGAAAATTTTAGATGTTAATCTTAAATTTAACAATTTAAGTAAATAGCAATTTTTAGCAATTTTATGCTCCTGATGGTAGCAGAGCGAGAAAGAACTAACATAATTTAATTACCTCGTCTTCTCGATGATTTCTTATGATCACTGTTTTATTTTTGTATTTCCNCCCAACCCCCCTGTGCATGTTGCACAAAAAATTCCCCCCCAGAGGGTTTGAGTTGAATTTTAACCCTTAATTTTCCTCCAAGACTCCATTAAAAAAATGTTCCAAAGTTAATTGAAAATGCCCTAATTAGGGCACCAAGATGATTCCAAGGTGGGATCAACCCCCAACCCTCCCTGTGCATGTTGCACAAAAAATTTCCACCCGGAGTGTTTGCGTTGGATTTTAATCCTTTATTTTTCCCCAAAACTGGGTGAAATTCATTTTTGANCACTCACAATTTGTTACACAAATAATCCAAAATTATGAAACAGAGAATACACGCATTATAACTCCAAAACGTCTTCACTCTACTTTTCCACGTGTTGACACTCTAACAGACTACACGGTGTCGTCATGCGCAAGCGCATAGAGTCCGAGAGAGTAGGGCACATCNCTAGTGGAAATCAACCCCCAACCCTTGGGGTACATTGTGAAAAAAAACTTAACCCCAAGTGTTTGCCTTGAATGATAATTTTTTTTTTTCACTTGGATTTTCAAAAATCAATTGAAAATCTCCGATTGAATTCACCGAGATATCTCCTCCCCNGTTCTCTCTCTCACCAGGGGTTCTCCGATAGAGCCTACCTGGAGGGGTAGAAATAGAGAATTGCGTTAAACTTTATCCCTGTAGGAGATACATGAAAATGTTTCCTACAAAAATTGTCGGAAATATTACAATAAAATTTGTGAAAAAAAAAAAAAAACNATTGAATAACGTGGGCGCGTACAGTGAACGACGGTAGTGGGGGCCGTAGTCCCCCCACCACATCTCCCGCTATGTTCTCCCACCAGTTTCATCGTCATAAATAAAATAACTCATTGTTCAGATATTTNCGATTGGAAAAAAAGTTATAATGAATTTTAGGTCGTAATTCCGTGAAAATTGCTTCCCAATGGGGTAAAAAAATGAGACTTGAAGCTTGAACCTTTCTAAATATTCAATAAGACGGAAAAATAAAAAAAAAATTGTTTTTGAATGTTTTTTAAAAATTTTCTCACCCCGAGTTTTTGAACGGCTCTGGGGGATGAACGACGCGAAATAGGGGTGAAGTGGTCGGGACCTTTTTTGTAGAGAATTTTGCGCTCTACAATTTTGTTCTATATGCTTCACATCGTAGCTCGAGTATTTCTCGAGTTATTTCAGAAAAACACTTTTTGGGGGGTAATTTTCTATTTTTTTCACCCCTTAACGGAGGGTGAGTACCTTGATTAGCCCCAAATATTGATTATAAGTCAACAATTGATTTTTACACAAAAAAGCAGGCTGTTTCGCAGAACCATGTATTTCAGACCTTCTTTCACTGGACTATTCCACAGGGCTGCTAGACTCTGCAGCTAGAGAGCGGTAGAGTGACAGCTCGATTGTTTGGGGTAGTCGGTGACCACTGGAACATCGGGTAAATTCAGGATAATTTATTATTGACTGAAATTTTTCTCAAAATGGAGCCAAAGAATGGAAATGAAGGATGAAAATAGGAACAATTATAACAGTTGGTCTGCATTGCTTAACCCACCTGAACGGCGTGTAGAGTGGCGTGCCGCCGCCAACTAATCAACCTATAGGGCGCCACTGCAGTGCAAGTGAGACGTAAGAGATCTAGCCAGTTCAGGAGGGTTAAAAAAGTAATCAAAACAAGTTGGGCGGTATTAGACACATGCCGGATGGTATTACCCTCAAAGGTCGATTCCATCGCTCACTGGCCATTGAATGGAAATTGAATTACATAATTAAATATGTTTAATATTAAAAAAAAACATCTGTTCTCTTCACATGTTCGAGTAAATATCTCGAAGAACCCATTTTAACCGTTTATGACTCCATGTAGAGTGCGAGGCTAGAAAAAAAGACTCATTTCCTTTAGGTGGTCGGTACACGCACCACCTTCCCTACTAGACTGATCAATAGATAATTTGAACTAATGATTATCCGGTTACTCGCTTATTGAAATCAAACCCTTTTTAATTATTTAATGAATGACGGCTTTGGGATGACGAGGTGTACCAAAATATGAGTTAGGAGGGTCAGATGAGTTCAAAGGACTAAATAAGCACGAAGGGTCAAATGAGTGCGAAGGGCCAGATGAGTTCAAAGGGTCAGTCGAGTCTAAAGATCAGTTAAATCGAAGGGTCAGATGCGTTTGAAAGGTCAGAGGAGTCTGAACGGTCTGAAGGGTAGGGTGTATCTGTTTTGGACAACCGTGTCTTGAGTGAGAGCGAGAGGGAAAGAATATCTACCTGCTGACTCTTACCTGACCGTTACCAGTCACGACTGGAAGTCACTAGGATAAGGTAATAAAATACGCCGAAAATATAACACGTAAAGGAAGAGAAAGAGACCAGCTACACCAATTAAATACTTTATTCAATTAAAGGTGACTCAATTTCGCGTAAACCCAGGGTGAAAATCGTCTGAGGAAAAATAGGAAGATAGAAAAGTAGAGAAATAGGATAATGAAGGACATGGACACTTACAATTGCTTGATCAAAAAACAGGGCGATCGGAAGGAGTGCTCTGTGGTTGAGTTGAATCTTTGGGCTCTGCAGAAACGTCCTCAGAGGTTGGTGAACCGTCGATCGATAGTTGATCCGCTTGAGTAGACTGGAAAGCCGAAGGAATGGCCAATCTCGATGAACGGTGAAATAATAGAATATTATTTCCTCAGGTTGGACCCTTAGACAGTTGACTCGTTATGATGGAAAGGGACCACTACCTTGTACTGGGAGTATGAGTTTGAATAGCGATTTTGGAGACTTTTGGCTATAATTTCAAGGCTTCGAACTCCGAACTGGAGCTTCGGACTACTAATTCTACCCTTCGAACTGACTTTTCCGCGTCGCGGCTCCCTTTTTATATTGAATGGAAAGTGTGTCATCAGGGATGGAAGGTTCTAGAATCTTCCCCCTGTTTTTACCATTGTCTTCTCCAGGTATCCGCCTAATTATTGGATTTCTTTGGATATTATTCAGGGATTGGTAGTGACGTTTCTCATATCCCTTTATGGAGCTCGTTGATTGGTGATTAGGTGACATTAGGCCTCCTCATTTTCCGTCTGAGCTTGCGTAGTTTTTCCAAATTTTGTGAAGGGAATAGTCGACCATCTGCTTCCCCTAATTGACGTGGGACACGCGAAGACCGTCCTTCGTTCCGATCCCGTCCCCTGATAAAAGTCGTATCATAACTTGTGTTTATTTTTAGGCATTTTTCCCCTAATTAAATCGTAGCATCACACTTCCGCCATATGGTCGTTGTCCAGCTAAGTCACCCGCGAAACCTCTTAAACGGTGAGGATCGATAATAGAATTATCCGAAATTCTCGTACAGGGCACGTAACACTATCCAACGATCCTCATACGTACAGGGTACGTAACATCTGGCCAAGGGCCAGTCGAGTTTGAAGGTCAGTTCAGTCTCAGGTTCAAATCAATGCAAATATATTAGAGCCTTAGATGAGTGTGAATTGTTGGATGAGGACCCTTATCTATCTGAGCCTAGAGTCTCATGTGACGCTTGAACTCATCTGACCCTCCACATTAATCTCCGGATCTAAGTAATCAAATAAAATTTATTCTAAAAAATATAGTTCGATACATGTGCGACGGGAATTTTTCAGCTCACGTGATAGCAACGCCAACTTCATAATCGTGAAATACCTGTCGTATTTGTATCGAAATATACAATTTCGAGCGAATATGAGTTTGCAGAACGAGTTGAAGGCGAGGACTGCAATTATATATGAGCTAGATTTTTGTTCTTTTCTGTCGAATGATGAACACTATCTTCTGACATAACACGTGACGTCCATAGACAGGATAAGGCGGAGAAAAACTGCCTTACGCACGAAATAATAAAAATAGGTAATTTCAACTTCCTCATCCAAAAGATCGTATTATGAAGACCTTGAAAATAGGATATATTCAATGCAAAAGTTGATATCTTCACGTATAATGACTTCTACAATCTTCTGATGGCATTCTTAAGGGTATGTGCATGCCCAACTGCTCACGGATGTACAAAATCAGTTCTGCCGAAATAATATATTTCAATACGAGTGAGACGGAATTTTCACGTGTGTGAAGTTGGCGGCTCGAGGTGAAGCCGAGGGCTGCCAATCATGCGAGTTGAAAATTTCCGTCTCACATGTGTCGAACAATATTTTTTGACAGTGATGTTATGTCCAGCGAATGGCCGAACTTTGCCTTTTTTTTACTTTTCGATTATAAGTAAACGAAAAGGCGGAGGAGGTTTGGCATTTTTTGTAAACGAAAAGGCACTTTTTGGCACGAGGTGAACGTAGCAGCAGTGTCAATAACTTATGTTCCACGGAGGATATATTTTATTATATTGAATAAATCAGATTTATAAATATGCTAGTGGGAGAAATAAGCACAGAAACAAACAAGAAACATGCATTGGAATGAGCAAATTTACCATCAGCCGTACTTTTCCGTGGAATTTCTTCAATTGCTCCTCTCTCGTATCCGAATTGGTCGCTTTGCAAATCGTCCTCGTAAGCGAAACGCAAATACGATAGTATGCACACGAGTGCTATGAAAAATAAATTTGTGCTGATGCCTACAATAGCTGACAAGATGGGCCAATGAAACATCAAATAACGTAGCCCGGATAAATGGGCATAAATTCCGATTGCAGCTGAGTAGAATTCAATGTGACGTGATTGGATTTGAACAAAAACAGAAGTCACTGGATGGCTCTGAGAGAGCAGTTAACAAACAAAAAAATTTGAATCAATCCATTGTTCTAGAAAAAATAATAACCGTTTTTTGAAAAATGCCCTACCTGATCCTCTTCAAAATTTCCAAATAACTCTAGAACAATATTTTGCTTCTCTTCACGGCTACCAAATATCAATAACGGTGAAAATGTGAATGTTGTCAATGCATGAAGCAATGTACTACGATAATGTAGCATCGTTGGTCTGCAGGCCCTGTCAACTTGGAAACCATCACGGGCCAATAATTTTGCACACACCATAAACATGCCTAATGGAAAAAAGAAAGTGTTATGAAAAATTCAGTTTCTCTATTATGTATCATGTTCTTATCGGACTGATTCAGGGGAGACGTGGGTTGAAACAAACCGTCTTCAATCGTCAATATATCCTGGTTAAATGGTAAAATTTGGATGAATAAGTTCTCATGAAAACTTGACAGTGTAGCTTGCACAACGATTTGTATAATCTTATTCTTCCCTGTTATTAGTAATTATCGAAAGAATTACCCAAGAGTAAACCAGAAAGAGTAATATATGATTAAGACTATTTTATTTTCATTGTGCAAACAATTTTTATATACACATACGAAAGGGAAATATGTACTGTATATGTATAAAAAACTATTATTATGTTTTACTGAAAAGAATTAGTATGATTTCAAGGGTATATATATATATATCCCGTATATACAGTATATATATACAGTACATATTTCCCTCTCGTTTGTGTTTGACGTACTAGTGCTGAAGACGTTTTTCCTCATTGTTAGATGCCTCCATTCTTTAGAATTAATAGTATTATCAATCAGCGATTATAAAAAGTTTTCTTCTCTGTTGAAAGATTACATTTTTTTAAATCCTCCTTTATCTCTTGATCCCTAGTTAATCATGATAACAACATAATAAAAACATGAAATCAGAATAAAAATTGAAAAGTAAGAGGTAGCATATTCTCTGTTATGTAGTATCCAAATTTTTACTGTGTATTAGCGGAATTTTTCTGGGATGGTACTTTTCGGCTGAAATCCCCAAGAAAAATTCTTGTATTTTTTGCACCATATTCATGCAATTGATTTTATAGCAGTTCATATCGATGAAAAAAAAAGAAAAATTCCGAGATTTTAATAATTATGGGAGTAGTATTCAATTTTTGTGGTTAACCCTCGAGTCGTCGCACCTCTCTACTGAACGTATCTGGTCGCGTGATGAGCGCTGCACCGTTCCGTGTATTTTACCATTTTGAGAAAAAAAAAGTTGAAAAAAATCATGTATTTATGATTCAACGAGTAACTTTGATCTTCCAACTAACAACTAATATCAGTACAAAACGAGAAAAGTGAAAACACTATTCAAAAATTGATTTCCATTCGGTGCGAAAATTTGACATTTAGAGGTTAAACGTAGAGATTTCGACCGGGTCGTATTTTCAAGGAATTTTAATTTTTGATCGGTGCAAAGATGCACAGAACAAAAATTGTTTAAAGGGTAACGGAACCGACCACGAAAAGACGTTTACCAAAAACAAGTTTTCTTGGACTCTATGCAATGAGAATCAATGAAACTTTTTCCTCGTATTGAGAGCAGCAGAACGCATCGCTCTCTTCTCATGCTTTTCTTATTTATGGAAAAAAAAATTGCAAATTATTTAACGGCAAGGACCAGGGCAAGGCCGACGCCATTTTATTTGTAGAAATCTGCCAAGTCATGGTAGAAAAAACGATTTTTTGTAGATTGTTCTTAGCCGATGGCTATTTTCATGAGAAGAGAGCGATCGAGTGCGGTCCAAGACAGAGATTTTGAGTACAAAAACGTACTTTTGCTACGTAATTTTCATAAAAACTTGTTTATGATGATTGGGTGGTATCCAGGAGGTGACATGTCCTTTACAGGGCACCAATTGTAAGAGGGAAGTACTTTTACGAGTCAGAAGATGATGTAGAATGTTTCCATACCATTATTATTTATTTATATATATTTATTTATATTTTATGGGATTTTGTACTTTTCACGTACAAAATCCAAAAAACCACGGGGACCTGCAATACCGATAGGGGGGACCCCTAACCTCTGCGTGCGACGGGTTCCGTTACCCCTTAAATGTTTGACATGGTGGAAAGTAGGAATTCAAAATTTTTTAGATTTTTTCTCAACAACGTTTCAGCGTAAAAAATAAAAATCGAGACCGAACGGCACTCGTGCCATGACGCGACGGATCGAGGGTTAATAATTTAAAAAAAAAGACAAATACTTAGCAAAAGGGGAATTGACGACTATTGTCTAATGACTGTTTATCACATCCTATCGTAAAAAGGAAAAAGGAAATCGATCTCGATATATCTCGAATCACTGTCACCCACTGATCTCTATACTAACTGGATAGACTATCCTGTAAGACACTGGTGGCCCAAGTTGTACGTTCACCCAGCACCTCCGTTGTATGGCCTAGGAACTAAGCGCGCCGTTAGCGTACTTGCGCGACGGTAGTCGCATAGTGGGGGGTGGGTAATGTGACCTGGTAAAGTTGAAAAATTGAATGGACATTTTTCTGATGTTGTATTAGACAATATCGAGATTTGAAGGGAGGATTTTCATTGTCGTCAATTGAAATGATAACTGGGACGATTGCCGGGGGGAATAAACACAGAAAGTGGAAAAACCATTCATCTTCCGACAAATTGTTACATAAATATAAATCCTCTTTTTAAAATATTGTGTGGTGCAATGAGGTGACATTATCGTTACAGGAGAGAATGAAACAAAAAGATAATAGAAGCTCGATTTTGATCAGGTTTAAGTGAAATAGCATGGGCGGAATTATAAGGACAATTCGATGCAATCTAATTGAAATATAATAAAATACAATAAAAAATGCAATTGAAATAATTCTATTCTCTTCTGCAATAGAAAATAACACGTGGTATTTATTAAAATTATTTTTCATAATTTCAAGGACTAATACAATACAACAAAGACATTATTCAACAGACTGTGCGAGCTATATCACTGCCAGTTATATTATTTTATCACCATTAGTGAACTTCTCATATCTCCAAATTATTGCCTTGCATTGTCGAATGCAATTCATATTTACTCTTTCTTTTTATTATGATTGGAGCCTATGTTTCATATACATTACCTCCTGCAATATCTACTTATAGTTGCATTACACATTTCACTGATACAAAATCAGAAACTTATGGAAAGACAATTCTTTCGATTTGGTGGATCTTTTTTTGCAGTATTCACACCGAACCATTTTTGTAAAAGTTTACAGAGTGGAAGGAATGAATTATTTCGTAACCTCACTGATAATTGAACTCTTCCTAAAGACATTCGTCGACAGGTAATGCGCAGGTATTCGCTGTTGATTGACAGTCACCGAAATGACAGATATTTGGGGGTCATGGGACCGGAAAAATGACACAGTCAGATAACCATCCCCACTATCTAGCATTCTAGTCGTGCAAGCGCATTGAGGCATCCTGCAGTTCCGAGGCCATACAAGGGAGGCGCTGGCGAACTATTCAAGGCCCTCAGTTTCCAGCGTACTCGGCCCGTAAGGATAGTCTATCCAGTTAGTATAGAGATCAGTGACGATAAGACGATGACCCATCAGGAGTCCTCGTCGAGAAGTCGAGACATTAAGTTGTAGTCACAGTATCAGTCGCGAATCAAATTTATTANAGGATTTTCATTGTCGTCAATTGAAATGATAACTGGGACGATTGCCGGGGGGAATAAACACAGAAAGTGGAAAAACCATTCATCTTCCGACAAATTGTTACATAAATATAAATCCTCTTTTTAAAATATTGTGTGGTGCAATGAGGTGACATTATCGTTACAGGAGAGAATGAAACAAAAAGATAATAGAAGCTCGATTTTGATCAGGTTTAAGTGAAATAGCATGGGCGGAATTATAAGGACAATTCGATGCAATCTAATTGAAATATAATAAAATACAATAAAAAATGCAATTGAAATAATTCTATTCTCTTCTGCAATAGAAAATAACACGTGGTATTTATTAAAATTATTTTTCATAATTTCAAGGACTAATACAATACAACAAAGACATTATTCAACAGACTGTGCGAGCTATATCACTGCCAGTTATATTATTTTATCACCATTAGTGAACTTCTCATATCTCCAAATTATTGCCTTGCATTGTCGAATGCAATTCATATTTACTCTTTCTTTTTATTATGATTGGAGCCTATGTTTCATATACATTACCTCCTGCAATATCTACTTATAGTTGCATTACACATTTCACTGATACAAAATCAGAAACTTATGGAAAGACAATTCTTTCGATTTGGTGGATCTTTTTTTGCAGTATTCACACCGAACCATTTTTGTAAAAGTTTACAGAGTGGAAGGAATGAATTATTTCGTAACCTCACTGATAATTGAACTCTTCCTAAAGACATTCGTCGACAGGTAATGCGCAGGTATTCGCTGTTGATTGACAGTCACCGAAATGACAGATATTTGGGGGTCATGGGACCGGAAAAATGACACAGTCAGATAACCATCCCCACTATCTAGCATTCTAGTCGTGCAAGCGCATTGAGGCATCCTGCAGTTCCGAGGCCATACAAGGGAGGCGCTGGCGAACTATTCAAGGCCCTCAGTTTCCAGCGTACTCGGCCCGTAAGGATAGTCTATCCAGTTAGTATAGAGATCAGTGACGATAAGACGATGACCCATCAGGAGTCCTCGTCGAGAAGTCGAGACATTAAGTTGTAGTCACAGTATCAGTCGCGAATCAAATTTATTAGTCAAGTTAATTAATTTAAAATTACGTTGAGTTACATTTCTAATTTATAAAATCATCCTTATTTGCTGTCAACACGTCAGAGAAATCGTCAAGTAAGGTCAGAGCTGAATTATATTGTAAAATTTATTGTAAAAGTCGATAATTTTCGATTAAGTAGGCGCTACTTGCGTCTGGGTTCGCGGGCCACCGCATTCCATCGAGTATTGATTATTTCGTCGATTTGCTTGAGTGAATTTCTTGTTCTGCTAAATTTACGTGAATTTCACGAGTTGTCAGTTACTTTCGGAACGCAAATTATTATTTTCTACCAGTTTTTGAATCTATGTTCTTTTTCTCATATTCGAAAATTCGTATTAAATAAACTCGATTAATTTATCATTTCTATGTGTGTCCTCCTTTCGTCAATGTGGCTGATTTAATCGCGGGGAGTTTCGTCCTCCCTTCTCCCTGGGATCCTAATTATTCAAGAGCTAACCGGATTTGTTGGTTTGCCGGAAAATTCAAAGATTACCAAATCAACTGGCGCCCACAAAAATTGGACGATAAATCACTCGTCACAACGTTTTTCACATAAAATGACATATCGTCGTTCTATCATTGATTTTCACATGGAAACATTTCTTAAAAATGGGGTCGTTTAGATATGCCTATCCAACTGTATACAATCTAAATTGACTTCTCAATTTTAGAAGGTCAAACTTTTCGAGGAAACGTTTTCAATAAAACTTGCCACTTTTCAATTAAAGGATCTGTGGATCGATTCAGAAGCCTACTATCAATGGAACTGATAGAAATAAAAAATAAAAAAGCCAAATAATTTATAAAAATTTTCTGAAAAGTTCGCACACATATCGGGACATACATGCACACATTTTCTAAAAACGTGTTGTCTTCACGTTTTATGACATTCTACGTCATTCCCAGGCAAAATTAGAAAATCGTAAAAATCAAAGTCTGAGTCCTTGCAGTTTTGACTGAACAACCTAAAAAAAATATTTCTCAAAGTCCTTGAATTAACAAAAAACAAGCGGATATCTTTTTTTAATTGACCAGCTGATCAATTGAAAACATACGATTGGCTGACCCCCGTGCTCCTTCCCCCACCTTCACAGGGGAAGACATATAAGGACAACCCCCAGACATCGGAGCTCAGAATCGGAGCTCATAGCCCTGAAGATGCAGACTGCAATGTTTGCGAAACGTTGGCGCAATGCTGAAACCAAACGCGGCATCCATCCGGAAGCCAATAATGTCATTAATAATGGCCGCGAAAGCCTCAAAACTAAGATTAAACGCCTCCACGGAGGGGCTATTCTTGGGTCGGTGAATTTATTCACCAAACTTAGGAAGTCCTTGCACGTCCAACTGTGCTCCCTAACCTTTTTGAAAAAGTGCCGTGACCATCAAGTGGTACTAAAATTCCTCCGTCTGAGAAACCCTGTATCCTCGAAGCAAGCAAATGCCATCCCGCGCCAAGCTTCGCTGAGATTGGTCAAGGAAAGCATAACAGCGGCTAAGAAGAACTTTCCAGACAGCTTCTCGATCTTCATCTTCTCCGGGCTCAGACGTAAGAGTCTCAGCTGTGGGAGACTCTTGATCGTGTTACTTATTGTAACGTAACATTTTTGCATGGGGGTTGAAAATACCTATTACGTTCGCCCTTCTTCCCCTGAATCTAGTTAAACTTGAAAATGCACAAAATCTATGGGCGCCACGTAATTTTTAGCCGGAATTATCAAGCCGGAGGATTCTACAAAATCAATTCTCACTAATTTAAAAATCTCAAAAATGTACTCAAAAGGGAGAAAACTAGAGTTCTGGGGAAAGGTAACGGTCCTTGGTTCGCTCAGTGTGCTAGGTTGTGGAGAGAGGGGTGGATTTTAGGTGGAGACGGGTATTGGGTGGTCAAAACTACAAAAAAAAGAAGAAATCGACATCGTCCTTACGTGTTTCAATATTGAAATTTGTAAAAATTATCAATTTACATGATTTTCTCTTCGTATTGATCTCACCAACAACAAAAAAAAAATTCATAACAATAACTGATTAACTGTCAAATAATAAATTGGAAATGATAATTTGAGGTTTACTATATAATCCGAAAATAATACTTTATCGATTAACTCGGCCACAAGTGAGGTCATCAAATTCCTCACACGGTAATATAAAAATATTGATTAATCTCGAAATACTCGAGGATACCGAGAAATGAGGGGAAAGGTATGTGGATCCCCGTGAGAGTGAGAGAGAGAGAGAGAAAAATCTAAACCCAGCGGTATACGTACAATGTACTGCGGGAAACTAAAAACTCACTAAAACTAAACTCGCCGTAGCGGAAAATTGGTAGAGTGAATTTTCGAAAACCCAAAGCCAACTTGCTCGGGAAGGTCTAGCGAAGCCCATGAAACCAAAATTATAATTTTGGGATCATTGGGAGTCACTCCGGATTAATTTATATCCGGAGGGAAATTCGAACGAAGGAACACTTACGGGAAGCGCGAGCCATCACTCGTGGGCGCGTTAGCGGGGTGCCGCAAAGGGGAAAGCATTCATGGGGAATGCTTAAACCTCTCTACGCAATTTATACGTAGAGGGAAATATAGATATACCCCAAGTCGAAAATCCTCGGATTTCGACCGGGAAAATTTATCATGAGTCCCCTGAAAACCAAATACACTCGTTGAACCCGAAAATCATCTAAAAAATCTAACCGGGATAAACCGGAAGTCACAATGAGAACTCGGTACCGACCCGATTCGGGTGGAATAACCGATCAAAAATCGGAGGAACACGCGGATAAAAATCAGGAAAAAGGGATTACCGCTAAAAACACCCAATCAGGACCACTAAAACGCGATTATAGGGGTGATCAACCACTGCACGTGGCTGAGGGCCACGAGAGGGATACCGCCATAAAGGGGAGACGACGCCATTCGGAAATAGCTCGAAATTAGGGGGGAAAAATACCAGAAAACTCACTGTTTTTCGATGTTTACTGGTCCTCTCCCCTTTTCGGACCATCCTGGATTTTTACAGCTTCTCCGAAAGGCACAATAATCCGGGTGGGCACAATTACGTCGTGTGGGCACACTCAGAAATTCACAGGCGACTGGTGATTGATAACGGTCAACGCGGAACTAACTGCCCTGGGTCAGTGTCACGGGCACTAATCGCAGCGCAAATTCCGGCCAACAGAGGCGGGCTCTGATTGGCGAAGATTTTAGCACATTAAGCAGGGGCTTTGATGGCTCCACCGAATGATTTCGGGGAATTCAAACGCGACAAAATATTCAACTCCAATTATTCATAACTTTATCAAATAGACTGATAATTAATCTAGGCCGAACTGGTGGACGTTCGGAAAATTACCGTGGATTTTTGGCGCCTCCTATGGGTCGGTTCTCCTGGGTTCACGGTGTTAAAAGACCGATACTCCTAACTAATTCTCCTAATTTTCCAAAACTCTAAGCAACCTGGCAATTCACGGGATACAAGGGTTGCACTTGTTCGTGACCTTCCACCGAAAAACTAAAACGTAACCATTTAACCACCGTAAAATCCATTATAATTTGGAGCGCCGGCATTTCAGCCGGACTTAATCGATTTACCGTGGGATTAACAATAGGATGGTTCCCATAAAGGTTATCGGATGACTCTAAAATTTGGCCCTTCTTCACAATAACCCTATGGGCCCTCAAAAACGCGTAATTTCAGATCTTTATTAATCAGAAACGAAACGAAACCGCAATATTACTAAACGAACTGCGAAGCAAACGAAAAATAACTCCGCTTAAACGGGAAAATAAGACTCGATTATCCCAGGGATAATCGGAAAAAATGACCACACGGGAGTGGGAAACAAAACTCTAATTTCTCTCGTTACTGAATGTTGCCAGAGGTGGATGTTCTCAGGTCCTGGTGTTGTCTCTAACGAACATCCCCACATGTTCGTTACATTATGAACAAACAGTCCGAAGAGCGGAGATGAGAACTGAGAGCCAGAAGGGTAATTTCAAGAAGCTGATCCCGCAGGAGAAAGTCCCAACCCTCACTCGCACTGTGAAGAATCTGAGCAAATACGAGCTCAGTGAAGCATAAGTGTCTGTGTTGGCGAAAGGACACAACTTCGCTGTTGCCCCCAAGAAGATCCCTACCGAGCAAATTATCAGTCGGATCGAGACAGCGATCTACCATCTTCCTTCGGAGACCAGTGATGAGATCCGGAGGCCGTTGTCCAACATCCTCCATAAGGCTACTCCACCTAGTGACAATATCACCAGGAAGGGGGGTCTTGCACTGCGTAGTCTAAAGGAGAATAATGATCTCATTATTCTTCCGGCCGACAAAGGCAATGCCACGGTGGTTATGGATAAGGACGACTACTTCGGAAAACTCAGTGCGATGTTGAGTGACTCCAGAGTTTACATAGAACTTAGGAAGGAACCTACTCGTACAACTGAACGTAAAACTACTGATCTCCTGAAGAAAGGTGATCTCTCGGCGGACCTGACAAAATTCCTTACTCCTAAGAATCCTTTCCTCTCAGACTCTATGGGATCTCCAAAATCCACAGAGTCTGTTCCTCTTCGTCCTATTGTTAGCAACATTGGAGCGCCAACTTACCAGCTGGCTACGTTTCTCACGGAACCACTCCAAAAGCTGACTGGTCTGAGTGATTCATACATTCAGAACTCACTGGATCTCGTCAACAAACTGAGTAATCTCAGGACTTCTCCAGATGATATTTTAGTGAGTTTTGATGTAGAATCACTCTTCACTAATGTCCCAATCCCAGAAACCTTAGAAATCATTAAAAAATCCAAAGACCTTTCCCCCCGATTCCTTCCCTTAATTAAGCACTGCTTGACTTCTACATACTTTCAGTTCGAAGGAGAGTACTATGAGCAAAAATCGGGAGCAGCAATGGGTTCTCCCATCTCCCCGATTATTGCAAATATATTCATGGAACATTTTGAGAATGAAGTATTAAAGTCAGCGCCTCAGAAACCAACTGTGGTTCAGGTATGTGGATGACACCTTTGTCATCTGGTCACATGGTGAGACTGCTCTAACTCAGTTCCTGGAGTTTTTGAATACTCAGCACGCAAGCATCAAATTCACCATGGAAACTCAGCAGGACAGATGTCTTCCATTTCTAGATGTGCTGATTCGACGCAACGAGGATGGCACTCTAGGCCACCAAGTATATCGCAAACCAACTCACACAGATAGGTATCTGAATGCCACTTCCCATCACCACCCCTTCCAAAAGATCTCTGTCATTAGCTACCTAATGTATAGAGCACTCACAAGCTCCCAACCCTCCAACGTCGACAGTGAAGTTGAACATCTTGAGACAGCTCTGACCAAGAATGGATATAACATCTCTCAAATTCGAAAGGTCAAGATTCTCTGCTCCCCGAGAGGAGACTGATCCTGAGGAAAACCAGGAAAGACCTAAAGTGGCCCTCCTTCCCTATCTGAGAGGCACAACAGGACGCATAAGTAAATTACTCGGAAAACATAACATGCGAACGATCTTCTAACCCCCAAAGAAGATCGGACAGATGCTGCCGAGTGCAAAGGATCCAAGACCACCTCTGAGAACACCAGGAGTGTACGAGATCCCTTGCTCATGCGGGAAAGTGTACATTGGAGAAACCGGGAGGAAGATCAGTACACGGATCAAGGAACACCGGCGGTGTTCCAAATACGGTCACTCAGAACAGTCTGCCCTGGCTGACTGGATGGATACTGGACATACTATCCAGTACGACGAAGCCAGGATGTTGGCCAAATCTCAAGGGTATTTCGAAAGGAAATACCGAGAGGGTATGGAAATCCATAAAAACCCTAACACCCTCAACAGGGACAGAGGATATCAAGTGAACCCCATTTGGAAAACCGTCCCTCCGGTTTTTTTTTAATCGACCAGCTGATCAATTAAAAATATACGATTGGCTGACCCCCCCTTCCCCTTCCGCCACCATCACAGGGGAAGACATATAAGGACAACGCCCAGACATCGGAGTTCAGAATCGGAGCTCATAGCCCTGAAGATGCAGACTGCAATGTTTGCGAAACGTCGGCGCAATGCTGAAACCAAACGCAGCATCCATCCGGAAGCCAATAATGTCATTAATAATGGCCGTGAAAGCCTCAAAACTAAGTGGATATCTCGATTCTTGCACACGTTAGCGCGCGTACAAGGATGTTAATGGAAAAACAGAAAAAGGGGAATATCTCGAACACTTTGTAGGAACAGGTATAGATGTTTTAATTGATCTCGGTAAAGAACATCAAGATGCATATTTTGAAAAAAAATTGGAATCGGTTGCAAAGTTTTAACGATATTCAACATAATAGATTTTCAGAAAAAATTGAATATCTCCTTAACTATTGGTGAGCCCAGTCCTAATACGAACCTTTCTTGTCACAGGAGGAAGATTCTGTCCAAATTTTAAGTTGATATCTCGATTTTTGCTGACGTTAGCGCGCGTACAAGGATTTTAATGAAAAAACAGAAAAGGGGAAATATCTCAAAAACTTCGTATGGACGGGTATAAATGTTTTTGTTGATCTAGGTAGAGGACATCGAGACGAATATTTGGAAAAAAAATCTAAATCGTTTCAATAATTTCAAAGATATTCGTGAAGAACGATTTAAAAACGAATCGCTTTATCTCAAAAACTACTTGATCGATTGGGCTGAAATTGTGCACAGAGTTAGTCCCCATTGGGACCTATAATCTGACAAAATTTCAAATTTTTTAAAATTATTTTAGCCACTTGATTACTCAATTTTCTAAAAATTGACCATCGGGAAGGTGGCGGTGGACAAGTGGACATATTCCCATACAGACATGATCGCCAAACTTCGTATTTTTACGTTTCAGACCATTCTACATCATTTCCAATGAAAACTAGAGAATGTGAAAATCGGACGATTACAAAGCTTCCATTCGGAAGCAAAAAATCAGCCACAAGAAGTTGATTCAAACAAAGTGAATGTACCAGAGAAAATTACTAAAAGAAGTAGAATCCAGCCCACAAAACTCCGGGTGAATACAGAAAAAAATCTCAAATTGTTGAATTTCTTTTGTGGAAAGTAAAATATAGTTCTCGAGGAAAACCATGTATTTGTGTTAAAAATTCGTTGTGCCCCCCTCGCTTTCAAATTGTACTCACGCGCACAGTACTGGACGCGCGCGTCCCGTTCCACTTGACGAATGTGAATCGATCAAATCGGTCCACTTGATGGTCAGCTTCTAAAAAATCGAGGAAATAAACGGCTAAAATAATTCCAAAAAATCTGAAATTTTGTCAGATTATAGGTATTTATAGCACGCCGTGCAATAAGTAGAGTTTATCGCACGCTGCGCTTCGCGCAGCGTGCTTCAGACTCTACTTCTGCACGATGTCGCATAAAATAGTATAGACCACTCGGGCATAAACTTCGTTTTCAACGAATGTGAATACAGACCTCGCCTTTGGCTCGGCCTGTAAACTTCACATTCGTCGAAAACGAAATTTGTGCCCTTGTACTCTAATGTACTATAATGAGGACTAACTCTGTGTTCAAGTTCAGCGTGATCGGCCTAGCCGTTTTGGAGAAATCGAGGTTTATTTCTGAATCGTTTTTCGCAAATATCTCGGAAAATATTCAACCGATTTCAACTTTTTTTCTTTCAAAATATTCATCTCGATGTCGTCTATCTGAATCTATGAAAACATATAACTCGCCATACAAAGTTTTCGAGATATTTTAGTTTTTCTGTTTTTCGCTAAAAATCTTTGTACGCGCTCTGTTAAAAAAAAATTAAAATATCCACTTGAAATTTGTTACAGACTTTTCTTTTATGAGTACAATGTTTCGTATTGAAGATGAGCTGAATCGGATGATTAGTTTAGCAAATATTCCACTTTGTATCTAAAACGATTTTCTTGAATATCTCAAAAATTACCTGACCGATTTCATTTTTTTTTAATGTTCGTCTTGATGTGCTCTATCCCAATCAATTAAAATATATACATCCTGTCATGGGAAATTTTCGAGATATTAAAATTTTTCGTTTTCCATTAAAAATGTTTGTACGCGCGCTCAGTTATTCAAAACTCAATATATCCCCTCGAAATTTGGCCCAAAGTTGCCTTCCATGAGTACAATATTTCGTATTGAAGATGGGCTCAATCGAATAATTAGTTTAAGGCCCGGATGGAGTTACCAACACTCCCTCCACCCCACCTCCCGCTGAAATCCGTCATCTAGATATGGTGGATCAATGGGTGATGGGGACATGCACTTGGTATATAAATGATTGCACTCGAAATAATTAAAAAATCGCAAAAAAACGGTTGAGCGACCTGGCCACATTATTCTTCTTTTTTTAAGTCACATTCGGGTTTGTGAATATTGCGAATTGAAAAAAAAAATCTGTATAGTGCGAGTTGGCTATCAGCTGTCACACTGACAAAAAGATAATCTTTGTCGCCTTGAGCGCCCTCGCTTTCAAGGCGATGCAGCGAGTTGAGGACGACCATTTTTACCGACGCATGTGACTATGCGCGGCACGAGATTATAGCGGCATAGAGTGGGGGAAAGCGCCTATGTGGGGCGAATCGGAGGGCTGGGCAACCCGTGANGAGTATCCCAACGACATTGTGGGAAACCTTCCGGTTTTAAACGTCGACTGAATCTGGAATTATGCCCTCAATATGAAAATCAATTTTTCCTCCCCTAATTGAGATGGAGGGATGGAACGAATCCCAATCGATTGAGAATTGAATTCTCAATTAATTGACACCGGTTCCATTTCCTCAATTAGGAGAGGAGAAATACATTTTCGAAGGACGGAGTGACTGCGGACAAGTTCTCCCGATTAAAAAATTCATTTCTCTCCCCTCTAATTGAGATGAAGGAATGAAACCAAAGCCTATCGATCGAGAATTGTATTTTCAGTAAATGACATCGGTTTCATTCCTTAATCTCAATTAGGAGCGGAGGAATGAATTTTCAAGAGCGCGGAGTAACCCTGAACGGCTCTCCGACGTCGAGTGAACCCGGAGGGGCTTCCCCGATTGGAAAATTCATTTCTCCCCCCTATAGAGCTGCGGGACACCCCCAGAAAAGTGCGTAGAAACTAATCAACTGACCAATCGAGTTCTACTGTCTAATTTTTTTTTTAATCAATTGCATAACATTGAGAAATGATAAATATGTGTTTATTAATCAATTGTTGAGGGCGCGACGGTTCCAAAGAGCACGAATATGGTTGAAAACGGTCTAGAATTCGTTTTCTTACAATGGAATGGCGTTGGAAATTAATTGATGCACTCATTAACATCATTAGCTACCTAATCTAGAAGTTTCATATTTTCTTTAAAGGTATCGAGTAGTTTCACTGAAATATTGATGGAAATTCGATTGAAAATCCGTTTTTATGGACTTATTAATATTGAATTTGCGCGTAAGTTTTTTCTACCCGTTAAAATTCATCTCTCTCTGGAATTTCAATATTATGAGATTGTTTTCCACTTTTGCCATGAAGAACTTTTTTTTAATTCCAAATTATAAGATTCAAACGTCACGAAAAGATCCTGGAGATTTGAATGGCCATGAAAATCACAAATAAATAGCCATCAAAAACTGAACAGTTCCATTTATGTTTAAATTGCACCAATTTTATTGATCGAAATATAACGAAGAAACAACATTGAAAAGAAGAAAACAAAAACAAGAGTGAGTCAGGAAATGTAAATTTTTTCAAGTAGTTAGGTCGTTCAACTCATCCTCAGGTACAATAGCCTTATTTCTACATGCATCTGAACATTGACAAACACTATAGCAGGTTAAATTGAAGTTGAGACAAGCGCAAGTGTCAGTAAAGCATGCATTTTTGCCTCGACAAAATGTTTGGGGTGTAATACCCCGTCAGTCTCCAACCAGCCATACTACAAGTAATCGCCACTTTCAATGTGTGAGGAATGAGCTTGAGACCATTCATTCATTTGCCACGATGCCCTCAAAATGTATTACATTGATGCTGGACGTGACGGAGGGAGCTTATCAATGTGGAAATTTTTCTCCATGGCCAAATGGTATCGCATGGAGTTGTCATCAGTTCGGTCCGCTCTCGATTTCTTTGAGGAATCATACATCATTGCAATAAAGGGCGTGACTATTTTTATAGCTGTCTCAATGGGTTAACGATGGAAATTTGAGATTTGTCAGGTCTTTTTCACTCATTTTTTTCATTGCAGTCCATGCGGTTTTTTTACCGATATGGAAGAGAGAACATGTTGTGTCACACCCAGTCAATGAGTGTAAAGGCAATGGAACAGAAGATGGTGAAGGCCCCAAAGTCCTGGCAAGTTCATGTACAGGAATGAAACGACAACCGTCCACAAATGATGTGACTTTACCAGTGTAGAACCATAGCTCAGGTTTCGATTGAAATTTTTCGTAGTGCAATGTCAGTAGTAGGAAAACGTCCGTGTCAGGGGAGTCAATGATAATTGAAGTGGTGGGTGATCGACAATTTTGAACCTGCACGGCATGAAAAACAATGCGTGTATCTGCTTCAATATGATTACATGTGAAATCAAGATCAATGGCTTTCGTCTTCTTCACATGGTTCTAGTCCTCCAGCAAGATACACTTTTTTCTCGGGGTTTTGAATCATATGAGTAGATTTTGGCAGATTTTCCTGGATGTAATTGCACAGGAACTTTGTCAATTGAGATTTATTATCGTTTGCCAGAACTTTCATAAAATCAAAAATGGGTCTAGATCCACTAATATCCAATCTGCCACCTCCAGTACCATACCTCCGTATTCTTTCTTCTTGTTTAGGCGTCGGTGATGAGGGATCATAACGATCGAAAATCAAATGAATTTCATTCGCAGTTTCCAAACGTCTCTCCATATCTTTCATCAGACGACTACCAACATCATTGAAAAGTTTGGGTGATTTCGTATTCATCGATTGTAGCACTACCATTCCATCGATAATTATAATACTCAACTCTTTAGGTGTACTTAATTGGTGTACTACTTCATTTGCTACTTCTTTCTCAAGAGCGTGCAACAAATCAGATTTAGCTGTTGACTGTCTAGAACCGTCAGGTTTGAACAATGCGGAGGGAATTGCAGTGAGAGGAAAACTCAAAACTATGGCCAGGTCGATGTCCATACGAGCTCCGGCAATACCAAGTACCCGCTGGTACACAATCTCTGGAGAAATGACCTTCCGATAAGATTTATCGTTGATCTTGATTGACGATTTCTCATTTAAATCACTGAATGTCTTCAAACAAGTTTGAGTGATTGGGTCATGAAAATCCTTAGGATCTGTCCAATTATCCTCTAATCGAGAGGCAATGAATGCATTCATCTTCTCACGACCAGTATCAATGGCTTGAAGCAACGATTTCTGGATTTCTTCTGATGCTACACGTCCAGTACTTATGTTTGTAAGAGCATCAGACCGTGTAGACGCAGAAAATGGATCTGACATTTGGTTTTTTACATGATTGATTATTTCCCTAACATCAGTTTCATCACGAGTCATCGTCGCTTTCCCTCTACTATCTTAACGATACTCCCGAAGAGGATTGGATGCCTAAACGTAATCACTGCGCACATCCATTTCAGATGCATGGGCACCTACCAAATTCTGTGTTACTGTCCAAAGAAGAATGGTCGAATCTCTTGATGTCAGACCAATGATACCACTATCCCCTTTTAAATCTTTTATTACCGACATTTCCACAGTCATATCACTTGCTAAACCTTTGAGCGATCCTTGTGTTAATTTAATTGTGAAGTTCCCAGCCAGAAATTCAGTGCGGACCTCATCCGGCAAACCAAGAGCCATCTCTAAAACGTACAATGGTGCCCATCGTGAATAATTCGGCCTATCACATGCAAAATAATACGGCAATATAGCTGCTTTAGAGGCTACATGTAAGTCCCAGTTTGATTCGCGTAGGGCGCGACTTGAATTCAACAATAGTTGAAAGGCTGTCAAACATGAATCCCAGTGCTGGAACGTAGGTGAGTTGGAGCGACCTTGGCAACGAAATTCATTCAACAATGGGGTGAATAAGTCATTTGTTTCAGATATATGTTTCTCTAGATCTTCTTTCATATATGTAAAAGAAGAAAACTCCTCTTTGGCAGAAATGCAAGACTCGGTAAAGGTTTTTTCAGTATCTTGAAGATGATCAGTACTCTTCAACCATTCCAAACAATTTTCCACCATCAATTGCGATAGAACTTCATAACACATTGTAAGCCCTCGCACAGCTCGATTAAATTGTTTTTCTTGAAGAATTTGATCAGCAGTGTTGCCCGCATAAACCCCGGATTCTACGAGCATTTCTCGAAGTCCACAATCTCCCCAAAGTTTGTTGATACATCCAATGAATGCGCATGCACCGTGGAATGGGCCGAAACAATGTCAGGGTCGAAAATTCGTCAGGACGAGCAAATTTGATCTGCTGAGCGACTGCATATAATTGCTGATCAAAAGTATGTACTTGGTGATTTTGTCCACAGGCTCTTGTCAAATCTTGGCCTTTTTTAAACGTTGTATAAACAGTTGTCATATCACTTGCCTTTGCGTTGATAGCTGGAGTATAATGCGGTCTAGTTACAACATTGCTAGTATCCGCAAACTTCGAATTCCAGACCATCCAACATGGAATAACTTGAGTTTGAGAAGGACAGTCATTCAAAATTCCACGGCAGACCGATCTGAGCAAAACCCAACTCATGTCTACATCAAGAGAACTATTGTAACGCTCAATTAGAGATTCAACAGTCGCGACAGCGTCTTGAAATTTTGGAGGTCCTGGTCTAGATGCAGGTTTATGGAAAGGGATCAATTTGAGAAGAGAATCATTGTATTCAGTTTATTGACCTACGAGTTTATCTCTATAAGCGTGGCTCTTTTTTTCTGGTACCTACGAGTTGATTTTGGAAAAGAACCCAAGCCATCCTATGGTAGGTATTTTTGCCATCCAAGGTTTCGGCATTTATGTCCACATTATCATCACCCTCTTGAATAAAAGCTCCACCTTCATTCCTGTGTATTAAACCAGAAGGCACGTGAACTTCTGAATTTTGTGATAACTCCTGTTCTGCAGCAGCAGTTAAGAAACATCGTAATTCATCATATGAGGCAGAGAAGCCATTTGCATGTAAAATTTCAATGAGTTTTCTACTGCCAAACTCATGGTGCATCTATAACATGAAGCCATGGTGGAATGGAGGAGTTATTCCATTTCTGCCTCTTCTACTGCCGTAGATAATACACTCAGCGAGTGTGAGGATTTGACGTTCAGCAGGTTTACAATTACGAACAACTTCACCATCAATGAATTATTCTTTGTTGGCCAACCAAGACATGAATTTTCGAAGTAGCAAGGGTACGAACTTTTCGGAAGATTCTAGGGAGACTTCACTTGGAAGACGGAAGTGAGATGTCGAAGATAATTGTTCAATACATCTCCTGAGAATTCCTGCAGCTTTATGCAGAGTTACTTCTTCAGGTACCGATTCCACTTGTATGGACTCTGTTTCCTCAGTTGCCTCTTTCAGTTTCCTGATTTCAATCAAGTTGTGCAGAAGCTCTCCGACGGATACAGAACTTGAACACACTACGTCCGTCTTTCCATGATAAAATACTACCTTATCATCCGCAAATTTCTGTATTTTTGATTTAATATAAGCAGATTTTGTATTTGAGAGGTCCTCCTCTGATGATGCACTTTCACGAGCTAATATTTCTCGATATGTAGAACAAATAATGGGGAACAAGATCAACTCACCATTTTCTAATTTATCTCTATAGATTTCCCATGTTTCTTTGACTACTCGATCATGAATTGGGATAGGATCTTGGGTTCTTGTAAGGCCATTAAGAGCGCATTCAGATTTATAATTTGAATAGCAAAGAGGATGATAACGAGCTCCGAGAGAAAGAAGGTCTTCTTCAGTTGAAAGTCGATGTACAACTGCATTGTCATCTCTTTTCTTTGCGGAATCAAGTACATTCTTTCGAACACTCGCATTACCTTTCATTGATATTATTCTTAGTTTGGTCGATTTTGTTTTTTTCTCGTTTCCCACAGATAAAACACCGGGAATCCCACTCAAATAATGCACCCTCCGAACTAGGAACATTGTTGTCTTCTCTCGTGGATTGTTCTCTCGATTCATCATCATTAGTTTCCATTTAAAATTAAAAGATGTGAGGAAAAGACGGAAAAGAGTGAAAGTTTTATTTTGTATGTATTAAAAACGGGGGTACCAATAGACTGAAAATTAAGGATTTAGACGACACATAACTATGCGGAAGCCTCTTAGAAATGTTTTTACGTCTTCATCCTTTATTTTACTCACGTTTTTGATAAAAGATACTTCACATTCGATAAAATACGTCTGCACTCCGCGAAAGCAGTCGAAAACAGATCTATTATGAGCATGATTGAATTCGTTTACGCCCGAACGACAAGTTTGATCACGCTTTGCGCTCAGCCCCGCTCCACTCGCTGTCTTTTGTTTCTGAGCGTAAAAAAAGATTCCGTGAAAAGATCACATCGTTTATAGTAAACACAGGTGGGATAGATTTCTATGGAATTCTGAGAGTGAATGTTAAAAATAGATTGACTAACTCATTGTAATTCAGCAGTGGATCGGTGAAATGAGATGAATTTAAGAATTTAAGATATAATTTATTCATCTACAGATATCGCCGAAACTACTAATGTAGAGTACAATGTCAAAAAATAAATTTTTCAGCCCATGCAATTTCCCACAAAAAAGATATTTCCAGAAATTTTCTTCAATCGATTTGTTCATGAGATATTTGCGAAGCACTTGACATGTAATTATTCGACTTACTTGGTTTCACCATTTTACTAGCAAATTACCTATCCACCATCATAGGCCCTGTAGTGAACTTTATGAGTTGAATTTAGAGAAAAAAATCATTTCAACTCTCGTTCGATATCATGTTACGTAAATGAATAAATGAATACATTGAATTGTCAGCAGTCGTTCAAACCGTTGTGGAATATAGGAAAGTAACGGACATTGGTTATAGATAGAAGAAAATGATTGAAATAAAAAATGTTCTCCATACATGAACGCATCAATTCAGTCATTTGACTCTTTGCTCTGTTTCTAGTCTTTCATGAGATATTTACGTATGTTAGATGTCGGGCCTAATTAGTATCCTGATTAACACCGAACCGTTTCTTTCTCGTTAACTATTAGAAATAGGGAAAAATGAAAAATGACTCATTAGATTCATATAAAAATTACGTACATTTTGTATTCCAAACATTTTCCTCTATCGCCAACGAATTTCCCCGAAATGCTCTTCGAGACAATCTGCTACCGCGCACGAGAGCGAGAGCGCATCTCCCGTCTCGCTATACACGAGAATATGTCCGTGATGACGATAGTTGAGGAAAAAAGTCAAACGACAAAATATTTTCTTTTTTTCATGAAAAACATTTTTTGTTTGAAACTTTCCTCTCTCCCTCTAACCATTGTTGCGCAATCACGTTTTAAACAATTAAATTGTTATTAACAAATTGAAGGCAGTTTATTACGTGAAAACAGTTATCATATTCGCAATCAGCACCCTCGATAACATGAAGTTTAAGGATGAAATCCACTGGAAGCTCGGCACACACAGAAATGCCCCTGATGTATGGGCTATTTTCCTACTTCACCCCATTGAAACAGATTCAAAGGGGTTGCGACCTCTCAAATCAATTACAAAATATATATTTCAAATCTCCGGATCATATTCTATAGTTTGAAAATAAAATTATGGAATAGAAGGCGATTGGTCACTCCATGGTCGAAAACCAGGGGTGTCCCGCAGCTCTACTAATTGAGATGAAGGAATGAAACAGATGCCGATCGATCAAGAATTAAATTCTCAATAAATGACAGCAGTTTCATGTCTTAATCTTAAGTAGGAGCGGAGGAATGAATTTTTACAAGCGCGGAGTAACCCCGAACGGCTCTACAGCGTCGAGTGAACCCGGAGAGGCTCCCTCGATTGGAAAATTCATTTCTCCCCCCCCCCCTCTAATAGGGATGTATTATACAAAATCAAGATTTGAAGGAAGGATTTTCATTGTAGTCAATTGAAATGATAACTGGGACGATTGCCGGGGGGAATAAACACAGAAAGTGGAAAAACCATTCATCTTCCGACAAATTCTTACATGAATATACATCCTCTTTTTAAAATAGATATTGTGTGGTGCAATGAGGTGACATTATCGTTACAGGAGAGGATGAAACAAAAAGATAATAGAGGCTAGATTTTGATCAGGTTTAAGTGAAATAGCATAGGCGGAATTATAAGGACAATTCGATGCAAATCTAATTGAAATATAATAAAATACAATAAAAAATGTAATTGAAATAATTCTATCTTCTTNGGGGGGGGGGGGGGGGGGGGGGGGGGGGGGGGGGGGGGGGGGGGGGGGGGGGGGGGGGGGGGGGGGGGGGGGGGGGGGGGGGGGGGGGGGGGGGGGGGGGGGGGGGGGGGGGGGGGGGGGGGGGGGGGGGGGGGGGGGGGGGGGGGGGGGGGGGGGGGGGGGGGGGGGGGGGGGGGGGGGGGGGGGGGGGGGGGGGGGGGGGGGGGGGGGGGGGGGGGGGGGGGGGGGGGGGGGGGGGGGGGGGGGGGGGGGGGGGGGGGGGGGGGGGGGGGGGGGGGGGGGGGGGGGGGGGGGGGGGCGTTCGTACTTCCTCAACTATACACCTCCACGACTATCCACCAACTTGTGAAAAATGTGAGGGAACAACTGTACTGTCGCGTAATGTCGCGTAAACGACTAGTTACCATGGTAATATAGAGTCCCTATGACTACCATTATTCCACTAGATTATACCATTGAGATTCAAATATTTTTATCTGATAATTTTATAAATCCAATATTATTTTTAAGCTAGCTGAAATATTCCCACGGTTTTGGAAACAAGAAAAAATAGAATCTTGGAAAGTAAGTTCGAGAAACTCGTAAACAGGAAACGAGTAATAAATCTAAAGAGTCTCTCGATGTAGCTCTGGCCATCCAAAAATAAAAGATCCTTTGTATTGTTTTTTTTTATATAGAGTTTTCGAGTGCAGTTCTAGCTTGACATTAAACCGTTCGAGTCGTAAAACCTTTTCCTGGAGACAGTTTATTTTCCCCGGGTGAAATTCAAGCATTTTCTGTCTCTCCCGAAAAACCACATGTAAGGCCCTTTGTTCAAGTCACGTAGACTCGAGAGTTGGGGCTGGGCCAGCTCGAGCGATCGCGGGGGTGTTAGACCAACACTGTTCACTGGATTCAAGGCCACGATTGGTCCCCTACTCTTTTCTGTGGGATGAGCCCTTCGTCTTCGACACTTAGACTAATTTTTAGAGTAAGAGTAAG
>NW_021681386.1:107587-121014 GCF_001412515.2 Diachasma alloeum
GAGTGGTTCAGCCACTGAAATGTAGTATGTACTGGAAAGGGCACTGCCATGCTAGGCCCGTAAGCGGAAAACGAGCCAGAGAGAGGTAGATTTTCAAGGATACCTGTCTCACTCTAGCAGGCGTTGCGCATGCGTAGAACGAGCATGTACATGCGAGTTAAAAAGCTTATGTACTCTGAGTGGTGCACACTCAATTGTTGCTATTTACGTCTTGGCGATAATTGTCCCATTGTGAGAATAAAAAAATATCCTCTAATCCACGAACAGCTATTTCGTAGAAAATTAGAGGAAAAATCGTGTATTTTGATGTTGTCTTCATTGGATTTCTCATGTATTCTTCATGCATTAAAAAAATTCACAATTACAATATTCTCATTTTTTATTGCAGTATTGGGACAACTAGATATAAAAAGATTTCAATTCAACTCCTCCACACACGAAACATTTTCCTGAACTTGAGAGTCCCTGGAATTCCCTCAAAATAAAACCTATATCATTCAATTTATACTTTCTGTTTCAGGAATTATACTGGACATACCTAAATTTCAAAATCCGAATACTGATGACGATATCGACTTAGAGGATTTCGATACACCTTCAGATTGATTGAACAAATAATCTCTTGAATTGTATATTTTTTTGTATTTTTCCCATGTGGAATTATTTTAATTAAATTGTAAATGGCCCGAGTATTATTACATTGGAAAAAAATGATCAATTCTATGTTATAATGATGCAACAAAAAAAAATTGAACGCCAATACTGAATTCTATACGTTCTAGAAGGTAAGAAAACTTTTTGAGCGGACGGTACGAGAGAGATAGGTATCCTTGAAAATCGCCCCTCTCTGTCGGCTCGCGTCAGGCGGATCAGTGCTCTTTCCAGTATATATTACATTTCAGTGGGTTCAGGACTCCACGGGCAACGGACCTGCCAACTACACTTCTGGGAACCAGCTCGATACGTAACAGTACACAACTACATCTGTACACCGTCCTTGCAGTCGGTCGAACAGTACCGGTAGAGTAGAAATTGCATTCGTTTTATTTGCAGTCGATATTAATTAGGGATGGCGCCATGTGTCCCACTATAGCAGAAATGATCGTCCGCGATTCTACCGGGTGTCCACTATTAATTACACGCATATGTATCCCAAGTAGACTATTTGAATTAACACTGCGTAGCGCAGTCTCATTTGAATTGAGATATCAATCTCATATCATTGAATTGGTCAATAAAATTGAAAATGCAAATAAACTCACTGTGAATTTGATGGTAACCTCGAATTACATTTGTAATCGAATTACTTGAAAATTACTAAATCTATGTGATGCATAAAATTTCTTTGGGAGAGATTTAATTACACTGCGTATTTTTAATTTGTGATTTTTGATTATCAGTTCCGATAAATTATAGTAATCGATAGTAATTACAACGAGAATTACATCCAAATTTTATTTTGATTAAAAATGAAATCGAATTCATATATATAATTTACAATGCCCATTCGGAATTCCGCCAGTAACTAAAAAGTCTTTTGGCAAAAAATACTCATTGTGAAGGAAAAAAAAATTGCCGGAGTAAATAACATATTCCAGCTGAGATTAGGAATTTCCAATTCCTAACTAAAAAAGGAATTTCGTAATTGTCATTTTCAGATTATAAATTGGTAGAGTAACTGCAATATTCGATTCCGAAATTACAAATTATTCGAGTAATTCTCAGATAATAATTCGGATTGCTCATTCAATTTTGTAATCTGATAAATTTAAATTCTCGTGAGTTGTGCCAAATGGACGTATAGACATTAGTTTCTAGATTTTAGAAACTCCTGTTCTTAAACTTTATCCTTGATGGGATCATAAAAACTAATATATTCGGGGATTGTTTTTAGAAACAAATATTTTCTAAAACCAATACTGAATTTTTCTCAATTTTAGAAAAATTGCAGATTGAACTAAAAACTTGCAACCGAGGTATTTAAAAGGCGTAAGTGCCCCATACATCCGGAGGGGTGCCCAAATATCGGGGATTTCAGATGTGAGGGGCGATTTTGCAAAGAGGGAGACGGGGGAGGAGATTGGGCATTGAGAATTCACAACCAAGAAAATTAAGTCGATAGATTTTTCAAAAATATCTTCAAAATTATGGGAGATGGCGAATTTTTACTGAAAATTTAGGGGAGAGGGCGTGTGTATTGAGAATTCGCAACCAAAAAAGTTGAGTCGGTAAGTTTTTCAAAAATATCTCCAAAAGTTAGGGAAATAGACAATTTTCACTGAAAATTTGGGTGGGAGGGGGGTAGGAATTATATTGAATTCTCCATGTACAACCGTCCGCCCTCAAACTTTCAGNATTTTTGAGACCATTTTTTGAGTTAATCTGGAATGAATGATTAACACAAAATTGTATCGTGAGTGATTTCGCCAAAAATTGGTCCGGTTTCGTTCCTTGAAAATTTTAATTTTGGAGAGACTTTTCCAATGGTTTTTTCTACTATCAAAAGAGCTTTGAATAACTCTCCCTATTATCGTTGGAAAAGTCAATTTGTTTGATTTTCGACTTTTTGTCGTCTTTTTGTTGAAATTCTGGGTGTCAGAAGATATGACAAGATATTTTTTGAGTTTTCAATATGTATTATTGGCGAAAATTTCCCGTTCTTTCGATTAAGCATGGTTTAAAGTTGTTCACATCACCAGAAATGTCCTGAAATTCCGAAAAGAGTTAAAAATTCCGCGTTGTATCACCTTTCCCCTTCTGGATTGCAGATTTTTCATTTTTGTTGTGGAACTAACTTTTTGTTTCGGAAAGTATCCAAAAATGAAGGTGGGATTCCACTCTACTCTATCTAAATATTATTTCTGCCCTGTTTTTCCTTTTTTTGATTTTTTCATTGATTAAAAATGTATTTTGTTTTCCATCGAAAACTTTTTTTTGCGAAAAAATTGAGAAAAGAAAACTTTACTGGAAAAGTATGTATACGATCCCTGGACTCGAATTTTTAAAAAGTCTCCTAATTGTTTTTAAGCAGACCAAAAACTATGTTCCGAAAACTTAGGTTCAAATGACCCAGACATATCTGAAACGTGGAAATTTATTATTCCGAAGGAAAGTGTTCGTACGACTTTTTTATCCGTATTTTCAAAAAATTGAAAAACTCCCCACAAAAAAATGAAAAAAATTATCTCTAAAAATTGGGCTCAGATGACCCAGCATCATCCGAAACGTGGAGATTTCATATTTTCTTGGAAAGTGTTTATACGACCTTTTGGCCCGAATTTTCAAAATTTTTCAAATTCCTTGTAGAAAAATAAAAAATTTGGTTCCGAAAAGATAGGCTCAGATGACTCAGAAACATCTGAAACGTGGAGATTTCATATCCTCTGGGAAAGTGTTTATACGACCTTTTGGCACAACTCACGTGAATTGTCCACTTTAGGGGATAATGAATCTGCACGTTTCAGATGATACTGAATCGTCTGAGCCCAACCTTTTAGGACAATTTTTTTCCATTTTTTCAAAGGTTCAATTCAAAATTTTGAAAATGTGTTTCAAGAGGTTCCCCTCTTTAGCACATTTCTATCGAATTAGGGGAACTAAATCCCCTAATTCGATAGATTCCAGAATATTTTTGCCTTGAAACCATCATTTTTTGGTTGATTAATTTCATTTATTTATTTTCTGAAATTATTTGTTTTTTTTTTCTCATTTTTAGCCGGATGCAAATTCTAAACGGCAGATTCGAGAATGTAGAAAAAAAATCCTGAATTTACTTTTTTTTTCTCTGTGTCATTATTCCAATTCCAAATTACAGAAGGGAATTTGGAAATATTAAAGTAAATCATCCCGTCAATTAAGTAATTGGGAAATAACGAATGAATTATCTAGCTAATCGGAAAATCGTCGAAGTCAGATTCCAAATTACCCATGTAATTCGGAGAACTACAATATGAAATTACTTGCCCATTCCAGTAATTCGGTATTGTGAATATTTATTATTCAATAATCTGTAATCTGAGAAATCAAATTCCCGGTTAGTCAAGTATTCTCCAATGGCATTTTATTAGATTATTTCTATCGCCGATAATTAGTAGACGTCATTGAAAATTCCTTCGAATATTTTGGTAATTTGCGATTAGGGCCAATAAAAACANAATAACCCCGAACGGTTCTCCGGCGTCGAGTGAGCCCGGAGGGGCTCCCCAATTGGAAAATTCATTTCTCCCCCCCCCCTAATTGCGATGAAGGAATGAAAGCAGCATCTATCGATCGAGAATTATATTCTCAATAAATGACGGCGGTTTCATTCCTTAATCTCTATCAGGAGAGGAGGAATGAATTTTCAAAGCGCGCAGGAACTCCCGAGNCCTTTTGGCCCGAATTTTCAAAAATTTTCAAATTCCTTGTAGAAAAATAAAAAATTTGGTTCCGAAAAGATAGGCTCAGATGACTCAGAAACATTTGAAACGTGGAGATTTTATATCCTCTGGGAAAGTGTTTATACGACCTTTTGGCACAACTCACGTGAATTGTCCACTTTAGGGGATAATGAATCTGCACGTTTCAGATGATACTGAATCGTCTGAGCCCAACCTTTTAGGACAATTTTTTTCCATTTTTTCAAAGGTTCAATTCAAAATTTTGAAAATGTGTTTCAAGAGGTTCCCCTCTTTCTCACATTTCTATCGAATTAGGGGAACTAAATCCCCTAATTCGATAGATTCCAGAATATTTTTGCCTTGAAACCATCATTTTTTGGTTGATTAATTTCATTTATTTATTTTCTGAAATTATTTGTTTTTTTTTCTCATTTTTAGCCGGATGCAAATTCTAAACTGCAGATTCGAGAATGTAGAAAAAAATCATGAATTTACTTTTTTTTTTCTCTGTGTCATTATTCCAATTCCAAATTACAGAAGGGAATTTGGAAATATTAAAGCAAATCATCCCGTCAATTAAGTAATTGGGAAATAACGAATGAATTATCTAGCTAATCGGAAAATCGTCGAAGTCAGATTCCAAATTACCCATGTAATTCGGAGAACTACAATATGAAATTACTTGCCCATTCCAGGAATTCGGTATTGTGAATATTTATTATTCAATAATCTGTAATCTGAGAAATCAAATTCCCGGTTAGTCAAGTATTCTCCAATGGCATTTTATTAGATTATTTCTATCGCCGATAATTAGTAGACGTCATTGAAAATTCCTTCGAATATTTTGGTAATTTGCGATTAGGGCTAATAAAAACTCATGTATTTCCCAATCGATTCAGAAGAATTATAAATTTCAAAGGATTAATGGGTTACTGATATACAACTTGATATTTAATTGTAATCTCCAATTATTTTTCTTAAATTACGAAAGAAAAATGTAATTTAATATTCAGGAACGCCAAATTCCCAATTTTGCGATCCCTGCTGTGAATTTATATAATTTTATCGAGGAGTAATTAATGGAATTTTAAAAGAGAGATTTCAATGTTTGATTTTGAGTCAACGGCTGAACCTCAGCCTGTTGGAAATTGCTGGCGATTTTTTTACAACTTTTTAATTTTTCTTCAATATCTCGGGTTCTATTTATCCGATTTTGATATTCCATTCGTTAAAATTTTCAATTTTTTACCACCTATAAGAATTTTATGGGTAAAGTTTTTTATCCAATCCGTAAGTACTCATAATTACGAAATTTCCAAAGAAAAAGTTGAAAAACTCGAATTTTCGAAATTACGTCACGTTTGATTTTTCTCACGTTTTTTTCAATGATTCTTATAATCAAAATAGGTATTTTGAGCCGTCATATAAGTTGGGTTTCGTCCTAGATATATTTTAATTTTAAATTCTTTCTGTTCGAAATTCCGCCAATTTGGTTCCGCAAAACATCCCAAAACATCTTTGATTATAGATCGAAAAAATATGTAATATATGGGTATACATTAAAATTCACTTCATACCGTTTATAATCAAAGTCAATCAACTCCATTTTGGGATATTTTGACCAAATTCGCAGAATTTCGAAGAGAACAAATTGAAAATTAAATAGATCCAGGACGAAATGAATCAAAAATTAATTTCTCCCCTCCCAAATTGAGATGAAGGAATGAAACCAAAGCCTACCGATAGAGAATTGTATTTATAATAAATGACATCGGTTTCACTTCTTAATCTCAATTAGGAGCGAAGGAATGAATTTTCAAAATCGCGGAATAACCCCGAACGGTTCTCCGGCGTCGAGTGAGCCCGGAGGGGCTCCCCAATTGGAAAATTCATTTCTCCCCCCCCCCTAATTGCGATGAAGGAATGAAAGCAGCATCTATCGATCGAGAATTATATTCTCAATAAATGACGGCGGTTTCATTCCTTAATCTCTATCAGGAGAGGAGGAATGAATTTTCAAAGCGCGCAGGAACTCCCGAGAAGTTCTTCTCACTCAAAAATTAATTTCTCCCCTCCCTAATTGAGATGAAGGAATGAATGCCATCGGTTTCACTTCTTAATCTCAATTAGGAGCGGAGGAATGAATTTTCAAAAGCGCGGAGTAACCCCGAACGGCTTCCAGGCGTCGAGTGAACCCGGAGGGGCTCCTCCGATTGGTAAGCTCATTTCTCCCCCCCTAATTGCGATGAAGGAATGATNACAATTTTTTTCCATTTTTTCAAAGGTTCAATTCAAAATTTTGAAAATGTGTTTCAAGAGGTTCCCCTCTTTCTCACATTTCTATCNTTTTTATCCAATCCGTAAGTACTCATAATTACGAAATTTCCAAAGAAAAAGTTGAAAAACTCGAATTTTCGAAATTACGTCACGTTTGATTTTTCTCACGTTTTTTTCAATGATTCTTATAATCAAAATAGGTATTTTGAGCCGTCATATAAGTTGGGTTTCGTCCTAGATATATTTTAATTTTAAATTCTTTCTGTTCGAAATTCCGCCAATTTGGTTCCGCAAAACATCCCAAAACATCTTTGATTATAGATCGAAAAAATATGTAATATATGGGTATACATTAAAATTCACTTCATACCGTTTATAATCAAAGTCAATCAACTCCATTTTGGGATATTTTGACCAAATTCGCAGAATTTCGAAGAGAACAAATTGAAAATTAAATAGATCCAGGACGAAATGAATCAAAAATTAATTTCTCCCCTCCCAAATTGAGATGAAGGAATGAAACCAAAGCCTACCGATAGAGAATTGTATTTATAATAAATGACATCGGTTTCACTTCTTAATCTCAATTAGGAGCGAAGGAATGAATTTTCAAAATCGCGGAATAACCCCGAACGGTTCTCCGGCGTCGAGTGAGCCCGGAGGGGCTCCCCAATTGGAAAATTCATTTCTCCCCCCCCCCTAATTGCGATGAAGGAATGAAAGCAGCATCTATCGATCGAGAATTATATTCTCAATAAATGACGGCGGTTTCATTCCTTAATCTCTATCAGGAGAGGAGGAATGAATTTTCAAAGCGCGCAGGAACTCCCGAGAAGTTCTTCTCACTCAAAAATTAATTTCTCCCCTCCCTAATTGAGATGAAGGAATGAATGCCATCGGTTTCACTTCTTAATCTCAATTAGGAGCGGAGGAATGAATTTTCAAAAGCGCGGAGTAACCCCGAACGGCTTCCAGGCGTCGAGTGAACCCGGAGGGGCTCCTCCGATTGGTAAGCTCATTTCTCCCCCCCTAATTGCGATGAAGGAATGATAGCAACGTCTATCGATCGAGAATTATATTCTCAATAAATGACAGCGGTTTCATTCCTTAATCTCAATTAGGAGCAGAGAAATGAATTTTCAAAAGCGCGGAGTAACCCCGAACGGCTCTCTGGCGTCGAATGAGCCCGGAGTGGCTCCCCCGATTGAAAAATTCATTTCTCCCCCCCTAATTGCGATGAAGGAATGAAAGCAGCTTCTATCGATCGAGAATTATATTCTCAATAAATGACAGCGGTTTCATTCCTTGACCTCTATTAGGAGCGGAGGAATGAATTTTCAAAGCGCAGAGTTACTCTGGACAAGTTCGTCTCATTCAAATATTAATTTCTCCTCTCCCAAATTAAGATGAAGGAATGAAACCAAAACCTACCGATCGAGAATTGAATTTTTAATAAATAACACCGGTTTTACTTCTTAATCTCAATTAGGAGCGGAGGAATGAATTTTCAAAGCGCGGCGTAAATCTGGACAAGTTCTTCTCATTCAAAAATGTATTTCTCTTCTCCCTAATTGAGATGAAGGAATGAATGTCATCGGTTTCACTTCTTAATCTCAATTAGGAGCGGAGGAATGAATTTTCAAGGCGCGGAGTAACTCGGGACAAGTTCTTCTCATTCAAAAATTCATTTCTCCCCTCCCTAATCGAGATTAAGAAATTAAACCGATGTCATTTATTAGAAATATAATTCTCGATTGGTAGGCTTTGATTTCATTCCTTCATCTCAATTAGGGAGAAGAGACATGACTTTTTGAATGAGAAGAACTCGTGCAGAGTTACTCCNAATTGGGGAGTGGAGGAATTAATTTTTGATTGGTTTCTTCCTGGATCTATTTTATTTTTAATTTTTTCTCTTGGAAATTCTGCGAATTTGGTCTCCCAGAATAGAGTTGATTGACTTTGATTATACACGGTATGAAGTGAATTTTAATGTATACTTATATATTACATATTTTTTTATCTATAATCGAAGATGTTTTGGGAGGTTTTGAGCAAATTTGCGGAATTTCGAACAGAAGAAATTTAAAATTAAAATATATCTAGGACGGAACCCAACTTGTATGACGGCTCAAAATACTTGTTTTGATTATAAAAATCATTGAAAAAAACATGAGGAAAATCAAATGTGACGTAATTTCGGAAATTCGAGTTTTTCAACTTTTTCTTTGGAAATTTCGTAATTATGAGCACTTACGGATTGGATAAAAAACTTTACCCATAATATTCCTATAGGACCTTGTAAATTTATAATTCTTCTGAATCGATTGGGACATGAGTTTTTATTAGCCCTAATCGCAAATTAGCAAAATATTCGAAGGAATTTTCAATGACCTCTACTAATTATCGGCGATGGAAATAATCTAATAAAATGCCATTGGAGAATACTTGACTAATCGGGAATTTGATTCCTCAGATTACAGATTATTAAATAATAAATATTCACAATACCGAATTACTGGAGTGGGCATGTAATTTCATATTGTAGTTCTCCAAATTACATGGGTAATTTGGAATCTGACTTCGACGATTTTCCGATTAGCTAGATAATTCATTCGTTATTTCCCAATTACTTAATTGACGAGATGATTTGCTTTAATATTTCCAAATTCCCTTCTGTAATTTGGAATTGTAATAATGACACAGAGAAATGAAAGTAAATTCATGATTTTTTTCTACATTCTCGAATCTGCAGTTTAGAATTTGCATCCAGCTAAAATTTAGAAAAAAAAAAACAAATAATTTCAGAAAATGAATAAATGAAATTAATCAACCAAAAAATGATGGTTTCAAGGCAAAAATATTCTGGAATCTATCGAATTAGGAGATTAAGTTCCCCTAATTCAATAGAAATGTGCTAAAGAGGGGAACCTCTTGAAAGACATTTCCAAAACTTGGAATTGAACCTGTGAAAAAATGGAAAAAAATTGTCCTAGAAGGTTGGGCTCAGACGATTCAGCATCATCTGGAACGTGCAGATTCATTATCCCCTAAAGTGGACAATATGCGTGAGTTGTGCCAAAAGGTCGTATAAACACTTTCCCAGAGGATATGAAATCCCCACGTTTCAGATGTTCCTGAGTCATCTGAGCCTATCTTTTCGGAACCAAATTTTTTATTTTTCTACAAGGAATTTGAAAAATTTTGAAAATTCAGGCGAAAACGTCGTATATACATTTTCCAAGAAAATGTGAAATCTCCACGTTTTGGATGATGCTGGGTCATCTGAGCCCAATTTTACGGGACAATTATTTTTAATTTTTTTTAAGCGTAATTTTTTGAATTTTTCAAAAATTTGTCCCAAAAGGTCGTATAAACGCTTTCCCAGAGAATACGAGATCTCCACATTTTTGTTGATTTTGAGTCATCTGAGCCTAATTTTAGGAGACAATTTTTTTCATTTTTTTACGCGTAATTTTTTTTCACTAAAAATTTGGGCCAAAAGGTCGTATGAACTCTTTCCCAGGGAATATGAAATCTCCACGTTTTTTATGATTCTGAGTCATCTGAGCCCAATTTTTCGAGATAATTTTTTTCATTTTTTTATGGGGAATTTTTCAATTTTTTGAAAATACGGATAAAAAAGTCGTATAAACACTTTCCTCGGGAATAATAAATTTCCACGTTTTAGATATGTCTGGGTCATTTGAACCTAATTTTTCGGAACATAGTTTTTGGTCTGCTCAAAAACAATTAGGAGACTTTTTAAAAATTCGAACCCAGGGATCGTATAAATACTTTTCCAGTAAAATTTTCTTCTCTCAATTTCTTCGCAAAAAAAAGTTTTCGATGGAAAAAAAAAACATTGTTAATTAATGAAAAAAATCAAAAAAAGGAAAAACATGGCAGAAATAATGTTTAGATAGAGTAGAGTGGAATCCCATCTTCATTTTTAAATACTTTCCGAAACAAAAAGTCAATTCCACAACAAAAATGAAAAATGTGCAATCCAGATGGGGAAAGGTGATACAATGCGGAATTTTTAACTCTTTTCGGAATTTCAGGACGTTTCTGGTGATGTGAACAACTTTAAACCATGCTTAATCGAAAGAACGGGAAATTTTCGCCAATAATACATATTGAAGACTCAAAAAATATGTTATCATATCTTCTGACACCCAGAATTTCAACAAATAAGACGACAAAAAGTCGAAAATCAAAGAAATTGACTTTTCCGACGATAATGGGGAGAGTTTTTCAGAGCTCTTTTGATAGTAGAAAAAACCATCGGAAAAGTCTCTATAAAATTAAAATTTTCAAGGAACGAAACCGGACCAATTTTCGGCTAAATCACTCACAATACAATTTTGGGCTAATCATTCATTCCAGATTAACTCAAAAAATTGTCTCAAAAATGGCCTGGCGAGGGGGGGGGGTATATTGAGAATTCACAACCAAAAAAAATTGATTCGGTAAGTTTTTCAAAAATATCTGCAAACCTAAGGAAGATAGTGAATTTTTACTGAAAGTTTGAAGGAGGAGGGTTGTACATGAGGAATTCAATGCAATTTCTACCCTCCTCCCGCCCCAAATTTTCAGTAAAATTTCGCCATCTTCCATAATTTTGAAGATATTTTTGAAAAATCCTTCGACTCAATTTTCTTAGTTGTGAACTCTCAATGCACCTCCCCCCCCCCCTAAATTTTCGTAAAAATTCGCGGTCTCCTTTAGTTTCGGAGATTTTTTGGAAAAACTCACCAACTCAATTTTAATCGATTGTGATTTCTCAGTGCCCAATCTCCTCCCCCTCTCTTCCTCTTTGCAAAATCACCCCTACTCACATCTGAAATGCCCTATATTTGGGCACCCCTCCGGATGTATGGGGCACTTACGCCCTTTAAATACCTCGGTTGGAATTTTTTAGTTCAATCTGCAAATTTACCAAAATTGAGAAAAATTCAGTATTGGTTTTAGAAAATATTTGTTTCTAAAAACAATCCCCGAATTTATTAGTTTTTATGATCCCATCAAGGATAATGTTTGAGAACAGGAGTTTCTAAAATCTAGAAACTAATGTCTATACGTCCTTTTGGCACAACTCACGAGAATTTAAATTTATCAGATTACAAAATTGAATGAGCAATCCGAATTATTATCTGAGAATTACTCGAATAATTTGTAATTTCGGAATCGAATATTGAAGTTACTCTACCAATTTATAATTTGAACATGACAATTACGAAATTCCTTTTTTAGTTAGGAATTGGAAATTCCTAATCTCAGCTGTAATATATAATTTACTCCGGCAATTTTTTTTTCCTTCACAATTAGTATTTTTTGCCAAAAGATTTTTTAGTTACTGGAGGAATTCCGAATGGGCATTGTAAATTATATCGATCAATTCGATTTCATTTTTAATCAAAATAAAATTTTGATGTAATTCTCGTTGTAATTACTATTGATTACTATAATTTATCGGAACTGGTAATCGAAAATCACAAATTAAAAATACGCTTTGTAATCAAATCGCTCCCAAAGAAATTTTATACATCACATAGATTTAGTAATTTTTAAGTAATTCGATTACAAATGTAATTCGAAGTTCCCATCAAGTTCGNTTTTTTCCTTCACAATTAGTATTTTTTGCCAAAAGATTTTTTAGTTACTGGAGGAATTCCGAATGGGCATTGTAAATTATATCGATCAATTCGATTTCATTTTTAATCAAAATAAAATTTTGATGTAATTCTCGTTGTAATTACTATTGATTACTATAATTTATCGGAACTGGTAATCGAAAATCACAAATTAAAAATACGCTTTGTAATCAAATCGCTCCCAAAGAAATTTTATACATCACATAGATTTAGTAATTTTTAAGTAATTCGATTACAAATGTAATTCGAAGTTCCCATCAAATTCACAGTGAGTTTATTTGCATTTTCAATTTTATTGAACAATTCAATGATATGAGATTGATATCTCAATTCAAATGAGACTGCGCTACGCAGTGTTAATTTAAAAGTCTACTTGGGATACATATGCGTGTAATTATAGTGGACGCCCGGTAGAATCGCGGGCAATTATTTCTGCTATAGTGGGACACATGGCGCCATCCATAATTAATATCGACTGCAAATAAAACGAATGCAATTTCCACTCTACCGACACTGTTTGACCGACTGCAAGGATGGTGTACAGATGTGGTTGTGTACAGTTGTTCCAGAGATAATAGGGGAGATTGCTCATGCTTATGGGAACTGTTCGATCAGAGTTTCATAACGGTGACGCGCATGAACTAATCGAGAGGCCGTCTCTGTGGGTAAAGAAATTTTCACCTATTACCATGGAAACAGTCGATAACAGGGATGCGTTCCCAATCTTAAATCCAACATGAAACCTCCTTTGCATTCACTCATCCGCTTGATTATCCCATTTTCGTTCATACAACTTCTTATTGTCTTAATTTGTAAATTAGTTGATCATAAAGGAGAGGGAGAGAAGGAATTATGAAGTCTTGAGCGAAAGAGGATCATTTATTTCAATTTCTATAAAACTGGATCTTTAATAAAAAAAAATATACGAGCAATTCATCTTATTCACATTTATTACATATTTTGTCAGTGATACAAAGGTAATGAATGAATTTCAAATTATTTTGATGAGAAATATATTCAATATTTGTGAGAGATTATATCTCAACAAATCTCATACACATAATGGGATTAAATCAATAATAATAGATTAACGAATGAGACTTTTCGCAGATTATTG
>NW_021681386.1:127793-127990 GCF_001412515.2 Diachasma alloeum
TTAATCTCAATTAGGAGGGGAGAGGTGAATTTTTAATTAGCGGGAGTCACTGTGCGCCGCGGAACTATTATTTTTGTCACTGGCCCATGACTTTCATGGCAGTTTTTATTTTTTTGTTACAGAGATTAAGGGATGAAAGAAAGTTAATTGATGGGGAATTTAATTCTCCGTCGAACTGCTGTTTTTTCATCTCTTAA
>NW_021681386.1:128070-128283 GCF_001412515.2 Diachasma alloeum
TTTTTTCATCCCTTAATCTCAATTAGGAGGGGAGAGGTGAATTTTTAATTCGCAGGCGAATACTGAAAAGTCGGTGTGCGCTGCCAAAGAATCATTTTTCTTACTGGCCCCTGAGTTTCATGGGAGTTTATATTTTTAGTTACAAAGTTTAAGGGATAAAAGAAGGTTAATTAATGGAGAATTTCATTCTCCGCCGAGCTGTCTTTTTTTCAT
>NW_021681387.1:0-6655 GCF_001412515.2 Diachasma alloeum
GAGAGAGAGAGAGAGACAGAGAGAGAGACAGAGAGAGAGAGACAGCGAGCGAGAGGCAGAGGGAGAGGGAGGGAGGGAGAGAGAGAGACTTGTTTTTGTTTAAGTGAAGGATATGTATGATTGGTCTGAATTTTATGTTCGACTATTTGTTGATTTATTATGTAACTCAGATCGATTAATATATCACCACGGAAGTCAATATTAGTAATTTTGTTTTGAGTTCACGCGAATATTCATGTTTGGGTCCGGCATTTTCGTTGATTATGGCTTCAGGGGGTACGACTACTTCTAAAAATGCTCAAGATGAGATAACTCAAGGAAATTCTTCTGGCACCACTGGTTGGGAAGCTGATCAGTGGATTAGGGATTTAACTTTGACGAGATTGCGTGAGGTTGTGAGAGCATTTGATGCTAATATTGAGGGTGAGGAAGAGGTTGTTCGGGATCGGTTGATTCGAGCTGTTCGATTGAAATCTTTTCCTAATACCACGTGGGCCGAGATCGATAGTCGGCAAATCGCCCGTTAGTTAGGCCTGGGGATGATCAGAGAAGACATGCTCCTTTGATACCGCCTAGATCTGGAGCTGCTAATCAGGATCGTGTGGGAATGACTTTGAATGCTACAAATCCGTTTTTGAATGATTTGAATCAGGAAAATATGCCGTATGTTTCGAGTTCTCCTAGAGATCGGGATGATGCGTTCTTTGCTAATGAGAGAGTTGAAGAAGCTAGGGTTGGTCACGGTGATCCAGAGGTTAATAATGCTCGTAATGTTCCAGTTCAGCACGGAGGTTCAGCGGGACTTTATTGTTGGAAGATGGTTAATGGAATTCAGACTTTGGTTCAGGTTGACGATGGTAACTTTGCGAACTCGCATAGTGGATTGGATCGTGAGGTGAAGCGTAGATTTGATATAATAATTCGGGATGAAAATGCTCATCTTAATTTGGGTGCCTTTGATCGAGTCCAATCGTGGAAGTTAACTTTCTCGGGTTCGAATTCAGAGAATGTTGATACGTTTTTGAGAAAAGTTAACGTCTGCAAGGACGCTTGTAACATGAAGAACGAGGAATTGTTTCGTGTTATTCCGGTTGTAATGAATCTGGATCTGATTTTATCAATAATGTACGTCTGATGTGGACTTGTTGCTGGTGCAACTAAAGTCTCAGCCGTACCTGTTCTTTCTGAAATCCTAGTGAGCTCGGTATCAGGAGGGGTCGCGTCGAAGCCTTCTAACCCTGATGCTATTTGTTTTAACTGTCAAAAACCAGGACATCTTCGTATCGTTTGTCCAGAGCCCTTGACTGGAGTATTTTGTTTTAGTTGTGGGGCAAGAGATGTTTCTAAGCCACAATGCTCTGTGTGTCAGGCTAAGATACGTAGGACGGTAAACTCGGAAGCAGGGCAGTAGATTCTAACCCTCTGCTGTCCGGTGATGAATTAAGGGTTAATTCAGTGGACCTTTCGCCGGTTTGTCAGAATAGTGGGGATAGTAGGAAGACAGGAGATCAGTTGTCATCTGATAGTCGGGGTTCCACGGGTGCCGTGCCAGTGAATGAAACTCCGCGAAGTCAAAGCGATGGTGTTGGGTTTGGCCAGTCTGATACCGTCGGGGAGATTTGCCAAGTGAGTATCGAGTCTAACCAACGTCTTTATTTACCGGTCACGATCGGGTCGGTGTGTTTGAATGTTTTGTTGGACTCTGGCGCATCAAGTTCTTGTATCCGTAGTGTTACGCGAGATTGGGTTGATAAGTTAGGTTTGTAAATATCTTGGCCTCACAACTCATCGGTAGTTGTCGCGAATGGGGCTAAAGAAACGATTTTTGGAACAGTTCTGATCCCGGTTACGTTGAAAGGAGTTACGCATGGCGTTGAATTTGTTATTGCTCGGAGTTTGAGTCACAACTTGTCGTTCGGTGTTGAGTTTATGCAGATATTTGGATTAGTAGTCGACGCCAGCACTGACGAGTGGTGGTTAGCTAGTCAAGAAGTGAAATTTCCATTTGAGTCTCGAGACATCGGAGTTCCGCATGAGATCGCAGGGTTGCAAGAAACTTCTCAGGAAGAGCGCGACCGCATCGAGGCATTAGTATCGCGACTGCGTTATCAGAGAGTTGGGAAGTCGGATTTTACTCCGTTAGAAGGNGAATTTGTTATTGCTCGGAGTTTGAGTCACAACTTGTCGTTCGGTGTTGAGTTTATGCAGATATTTGGATTAGTAGTCGACGCCAGCACTGACGAGTGGTGGTTAGCTAGTCAAGAAGTGAAATTTCCATTTGAGTCTCGAGACATCGGAGTTCCGCATGAGATCGCAGGGTTGCAAGAAACTTCTCAGGAAGAGCGCGACCGCATCGAGGCATTAGTATCGCGACTGCGTTATCAGAGAGTTGGGAAGTCGGATTTTACTCCGTTAGAAGGGCATGATATTGTAGGGCCAAGCGATCACACACCGATACGTCAGAAAATTTATCCGATTTCGCCGCCGATTCTTGAGGAAATGAAAGGCAAGTGAAGGAATTGCTTGAGGCAGGTGTAATCGAGAAGTTGAACAGTCCGTGGACTAACCCTGTCGTCATTGTAAAGCAGCCTACTAAGATCCGGATGTGTGTAGATTTTCGCAAATTGAATAAGATTACTAAGAAAGACGCGTATATGATTGCGAAGATCACTTCAATTTTGGATAAGTTACGTTCTGCTCGATATATCACTACGTTGGACTTGAAGAAAGCTTATCATCAGGTTCCATTGAGTGAGCGAGCTTGTGAGTTTACGGCTTTTGCTGTTCCAGGACTCGGATTGTTTCAGTACGTGGGCATGCCATTTGGTTTGACCAATGCTCCGGCTACGTTCCAACGTCTTGTCGATGGAATTATTACGCCGGACTTGGAGCCGAATGCATTTGCGTATTTGGATGATATTATCATCACGACTGAAACGTTCGAGGAACATATGGTAGTACTTGAGAAGGTTCTGACGCGTTTGCGGGATGCAAGGTTAGAGGTGAATCTTGACAAATGTGTTTTCTGTAGTTCTCCTGTGCAGTATCTGGGTTTTATCGTGGACGCAGATGGGTTGTACTTTGATCCTTCGAAAGTAGCTCCTATTTTGGAATATCCGGTACCGAGGAATGTTCGTCAGTTGCGTAGGTTTCTTGGAATGGCCTCGTGGTATCGTAGATTTGTTAAAGACTACTCGACGTTGGCAAAGCCACTGACGCATTTATTTCGTAAAGCTATCGTCTGGCGGTGGGGAGTTGAGCAGCAACGTGCTTTTGATAATTTGAAGACTGTACTTTCTACTGCTCCGGTTCTGTCTTGTCCAGATTTTTCTGGTCCGCTTGAACTGCATACAGATGCGAGTGCTTTTAGGTTAGGTGCAGTTTTGCAACAAAAAATCAACGGAGTAGATTATGTGGTAGGTTTCGCATGCCGTACGTTGAATTCTGCTGAGAGGAATTACGCGGTTTCGGAAAAAGAATGTTTATCGGTCGTTTGGGCAGCTGAGCATTTTCGCCGTTACCTGGAAGGGTTTCATTTCACAGTGGTTACGGACCACAGTAGTTTAAGATGGCTCCATAATTTGAAGAATCCTGTCGGTAGATTGTCTCGGTGGGCTTTAAGTTTACAGGAATATGACTATGAAATCATCCATCCTAAGGGGGCGTTACATCATGTGCCGGATGCGTTGTCGCGGATGTTCGAGGACGAATGTTCCGATCGCGAGGAGATTGAAGTTAATGCTATCGATCCTTCGACGGACGAACCCCTGAAGCGTGTGACATCTTCGGCTGAAGTTAGTGATCTTTGGTATTCTCGCCGGAAGGCTGAAGTCGAGAAGCATCCGGGTAAATGGGCCGGTCGGTGTGTCGTTGATGGNAGATTGAAGTTAATGCTATCGATCCTTCGATGAACGAACCCGTGACGCGCGTGACATCGTCGGCGGAATTTAGTGATGTTTGGTATTCTCGCCGGAAGGCTGAGGTCGAGAAGCATCCGGGTAAATGGGCCGGTTGGTGTGTCGTTGATGACCAGCTGTATCGGTACCGTCCGAATGTTCTGGTTTCGACTGTTGCGGAAGATCTTGATGCATGGAAGTTGGTTCCACCAAGAGCTTTCTGTCATCGAACTATGAGTGAACATCATAACCCCCCTACAGCAGATCATTTGGGAATAGAGAAGACGTTAGCTAGAGTTTCGTTGTCTTTTTACTGGCCTGGGATGAGTGAGGATGTGGAGAATTTCGTGCGTGGGTGTGAGATTTGTCAGACATGTAAGGTGTTTCAGCAGAAGCCTGCAGGTCTGATGGGACAGAGATGTGTGCAGGAGCCCTGGGTTTGTGTGGCTGCTGATATTATGGGTCCGTTCCCTCCGTCGAAGCGTGGGTTTAGGTATTTGCTGGTCTTTCAGGATATTTTCTCTAAGATGATTGAGGTCGTTGCTATCAGGAAGACTGATGGGCCGACAATTTTGAGGCAATTCGAGGATTTGGTAGTCCATCGTTACGGTACTCCAGAGGTGTTGTTGACTGATAACGGTACCGAGTTCTCGAATAAGCAGATGAAAGAACTGGCTAGCTCATTGGGTCTTCGACATGAGACGACTTCACCTTATCATGCACAGGCAAACTCTGTGGAACGAGTCAATCGTGTTTTGAAGAGCATGATTATCTATTTTATTGGACAAGATCATAGGGAATGGGATCTCCACATTTCTGAGTCGTTTCGCGTACAATTCAGCTGGTCATAGTTCGCTGCATCTATCACCTGCATTTTTGAATTTTAGGAGATAGCCGCGTAAATCTCTTTTCTTTCAGAAGTTGACTGAAGAGGATCTGAGTACAGTTGTTCCAGATACGAAGCGGTGGGCTAAGAGAATGGAGCAAATGGCAGAGTTGTATGATTTAGTAATTGAAAATTTGAATAGGGCTTTCGAACGGCAGGCTAAGTATTATAATACTCATCATTGTGATGTTCGTTTCGAGATTGGTGATAAGGTTCGAAGGAAGATCCGTCAACTGTCTAATGCTGCTAAAGGTCAAGCTGCGAAGCTCTTTAGGAAGTATTCGCCAGAGATCTACCGCGTGCGTCGTGCCGTTGCTCCGTTGGTATATGAGATCTCGAACGAAGATGGTGTGGTTGTAGGTCGTCACCACGTCAAGGACTTTTGGAAGCTCGTTCGAATGCTGAGCCTGTTATGGACCTGTCGGATGATGATTTTGAACTGTGTCTCGGAGGTCTGGAGTTCTTTGGGATTTATTCGTTCTGATGTATTCTGGATTCCAAGTCTGTTTCGTGGACCTGATCTGATTTTGTTGTCTTTGTCTTGTCCGTTTATTTTGTTTGTTTTTGAATTTGTTTGCAGTCATGATGTGGGACAAGATGTCAGTCAACCAGTGGTTGCGTCTGTCAGGCGTAGTTCTGATTTGGAGGACGCTTCATCGCAGTCGTCAGCAGGTGCTGGTACAGGAGTTGGAGTCCTTGATGATCTCGATAGCTTTCGAAGACGGTTGGCACCCAAGTCGTGCAGTCATGCCAGGTCCTGAAGAGGTGGTTGCATCTGTTGAAGATCGGGTTACGGTGTTGCCTCCTGTATCTCTCAAGCCGATAGCTCTGTCCTGGTATTTGTGCCAGAAGTGCCAGACCATCACCGAGATGACACCCACCTGTGAGGTCGGGGTGAACACATAGATAGATGCTGCTGCGGTGGTCTCGAAGGTGATTTCGTCGCGTTCGATCGGTACGCAGACCGATGGAGGAGCAAGGTACACTCCATGTCCTTTGGTTTCTCGTCGTGAGGCGTTCGAAAACACGATGCACTGGGCTCAGGTTTTGGCTAAGTCTCCGTCGTCGTTTGGTAGGGTGTTTGAGATGGCGGGGTGTCACAACTGTAAGGATCCCTTGCATACGATTTCGACTTGCCCGCTTCCGATTGGGACAGTTTGCTGGAGTTGTGGAACTCAGGGAGTTGTGGCAGATGAGTGTCCTTTCTGTGACCCTCATAAGTTCTCTCTGGATGCTCCTAAGTGGTATATGGACCACCCGAAGCCTCGCCGATCTAACTATCGTAAACACTAGCTATCGGTAACGTTCGATTGGGTCACGTGACTTATGACTGTTGTGAGACATTTGTAATTTCGAGTTTCGCAGCTTGGTTTATATTAACTTTGATAGGAATAAGTTTGAGTCTAATGAGTTTCGCGACCCGAGTTAATTTGGGCTTTGTATTTTTGATATTAGTTACGTGGCTTTTGGTGATTTGTCTAGTGACATTTAGAATATGATTCGTGACATTTAGGATATGACTTTGATATTTAGTTTCATAACTTTTAGGATATGATCTCGGATATTCGGTTTCGCGACCTTCTGATAACGTGTCATCGAGTGATCAAGGAAATAAAGCGATGGTGGTTATCAGTTGATTGATTTGTTTTTGTGGATTAATTATTTCAGACCTTTCATTTCAGCATTTCAGACCTTTCATTGACAGCTCCTTGCCTGATGATTTAAGATTTCCTTTTGTTTTTTTTGTTTTGTGGTACTTTATGTGTGATTTTTGCTGATCGGGGTGGTTGGGGTCTCATCTGGTGAATTGATTTCGTTTGTTATGGCTTTGAGGTTCTAAAGAGTAGCCATCGCGTTCGGTCTGGGGGGGGGG
>NW_021681387.1:6710-25647 GCF_001412515.2 Diachasma alloeum
GGGGGGGGGGGGTCAGTTGTGACGTGTCATTTTCCGTCACAAATCGTATTCCTTTATTCAACCGTTTCGCGTCTGGGTTTCTAATTTAAAAATCACCAGACGGGAAGTCACCAACCGACAGTGAGAGTCACGAGAGCTGATTGGGGAGAGAGATGGTTGTGGTCTCATCTGGTGAATTGATTTCGTTTGTTATGGCTTTGAGGTCCTAAAGAGTACCCATCGCGTTCGGTCTGGGGGGGGGGTCAGTTGTGACGTGTTATTTTCCGTCACAAATAGTATTTCTTTATTCGACCGTTTCGCGTGTGGGTTTCTAATTTAACAATTACCGGACGGGAAGTCACCAATCGACAGCGAGNGAAGTTATTACGGGGTCAGTTGTGACGTGTTATTTTCCGTCACAAATAGTATTTCTTTATTCGACCGTTTCGCGTGTGGGTTTCTAATTTAACAATTACCGGACGGGAAGTCACCAATCGACAGCGAGAGTCACGAGAGAGGTTTGGTATGTTTTGTTAACTATTATGTTTTTGTATTTTCTCCTGTATTGTTTGAATCGAATCTGGCGCCGACATCGTGGGACTGAGGTGGCAACGTCTCCAGGAATCGTCGAGAGACTTCGGGACAGTTCGAGTTCGTGATACGAGCCTCATGGGTCTTCGGATTGCCAGAGGTCGCCAGCTCTCGGGCAACTCTAGGGAAAACGTGACGTAGGAGTCCGACTGGTTCAATGCGGAAGGGGAAGTGGAGAATTTCACCAAAATCAGAAGGAGGTTGAGTTGAATCGTCCTTTGGGGACAGAAAGGTCTGGAGAATGATTTGGAAGGATGTCAGAGGACGTTCAGATTTATTTGGTATTTTGGGATAAGTTGTTTTGGAATAAATAACGTTGGAGAAGTCACTGCGCATGCGCCGACGGACTTGGTACGGCCATGTGAGCGACAGATTCTAGTTGTTTGGAAACTGATTGGAGGAGTGAACGGAACGAGCAGCCAATGAGCGTCGTTGCCGCGTTTTCACGGTCCAGCGTGGTGTCGCTGGGGAAACGATACCTCACTTCCCGTTTGGTGGTTTCGCTATACAGTGTGTCGGATCAATCTTGGAGTCGTTTTTTTCCCATACGTTAATTTTGGAGTTTTGGGGAGCCTGAAGGCGTTGCGGCAGGAGAGATACACCTGTGGAGGAAGCCCCGAGTGGATTTGTCTGGAGGAAGGTCCGAGGACTCAGATTTGAGGAGTTTTGGGAGACGTTTTCCGGAGACACCGAAGTGGACTTTGTATGAAACTTCAGTGTAAATTTATCGTGAGTAGGACTCGAAGCAATTTTAGAGTTTTGAATAGATATTTTGTGCATCTTAGTCCCGTAGGACTGTTAGAGTTTCGGAATAATTGCCAGATAGAGTCCTCATCACTCTGATCAGTAATTGATTACTTGGTCTCTTTTGTCTCTCTCTCTGGTGCTTATTTGGAATTAATGTGTCTGATCATTCGATTTCGGTTGTATCGCGACATTGATTTATTTCGTAGAGTTTCGGGCTCTCTTGTTTCATGTTGTGAGCGACAATTATTTTATGAATATTTTATTTTTGAAATGATACTTGGAAAATTAATTAGTGTTGCGTTTGAGTGAATTTGTGTTAGACGAACACTCTCGCTGTCGGTTAATATTCAGTGAAGGACATTGAACGTAGGTCTCTTTTGTGTCTCGTGACCTTGCTTCGTTTCGCTGGCTCGTTGTCTTGGGTTTTCGTATCTGTTTCGGACAGCCAGCGTTACTTGTCACGTGGACGAATTCTTGGGTTTCGATCGTTCAGTGTTGTTTAATCTACATGTTTATTATTGACAATATTTTGATTCTGATCTTCATTTTTCTCTTTGACATTATTCGTTTCTGACTTTTTGGGATGGTTAGATCTTTCAATTTAACTATCGGAATCTCTTTTGACTCAATTGACTGACTATTTTACTTCCTTATTTTCCTATCAGAATTCTTTATTCCTTTGACAATTGTTGATTTAGTAACTATCGAAGCCTCATGATCGTTGATCGATCGAAATAACCAAAGGGGGTTTTCAAAAATCTTAATTTGTTTTATTGTATTGAGTCATCTAAGCCTGATAAAATATTGTGATTTTCCCCCCGCAATTTTGAGTTAAATTCATTTATTCGGTCAATACCTAGTCACACTTTAATCTAAGCTTCACCAGTGACCTTCACGGCGTTCTTCGGTCTGAGTTAGGGAAAATGTGATGTAGGAGTCCAGATGATCGAACATGGAAGGGGAAGAGGAGGAATTCCAACAAAACAAAAGGAAGTTGAATTGGATTGACCTGTAAGGACAGAATGGTCTCGGAAATAGTTATGAAGGGATGTCAGAGGACATCCGGATTTATTTGGTTCAGTAAATAATTTATTTTTGGCTGATTAACATGGCAGATGTTATTGCGCATGCGCTAACGCACTCAGTTCGGCCATGTGCGCGACAAGTTTCGTTGATTCGGAAATCGAATGGAGGAGAGTGACGGAACGAGCAGCCAATGAGACTCGTTGCCGCATTTCGCAGGCCAGGGTGATTGTTGCTGGGGAAACGAACCTCACTTCCCGTTTGGTAGTTTTGGCGTGTGGCCGTATCTTGTATTTGAGCATCTCTTCGACTGCGGGTTTGGAGTTTCTGGAGCCTGAAGGCGAATCGAAAGGGGAATAAAAACCTGCGGAGGAAGCGTGAAGCAGATAGAACCCGAAGGAAGGGCTTGGGAGTTGGAAAATTGGAGTCTTGGACACGATTTCTCGGTGACGCCAAGGTGGACTTCGCGGTGAGCATAATGGCTACAAACTCCAACTGAAAATTGTGTGAATATTTTGTGGGCAGGACTCTGACTAAAGATTCGAGTTTTTGTGATACATGTTTCGTGCATCTGAGGTCCCGCAGGACTTTTAGATTTCGAGAATTAATTGCCCGAAAGAGTCCTGGTTACGCTGATCCGAAATTATTTGTTTGATAATGTAACTGTCTCTCTCACGTTCGCATTTTGAATTTACGTTGTGTTTGATCTCTCGATTCGTTTGTCTCGCGACATTGAATTATTTTGTACGGTTTCGGGCCCTCGTGTTTCATAAGTCGTGGGTGATAATTATTTTGTGAATCATTTTGGAAATATTATCGAAAACTGTTAGTGTTGCGTCTGATCGATTTCGTGTTAGACGAATGCTCTCGCTGTCGGTCAAGATTTATTGTAGGGCATTGAACGTTGATTTTGTTTTGGATCTCGTGACCTTGCTCAGTTTCGCTGGCCTTTTGTCTGGTTTTCGTACTCGTTTTGGATAGCCAGTGTTACCTTGTTACGTAGGCAATTTTGGGTTTCGATCGTTCACCATTGTCTTGATCTACATGAATATTTGTTTCTGACAACATTTGGAGTCTGATTTTCATTTCGTTCTTTTGACTTTATTGTAACTCTGTTTGACTGCGTTGACTAAATAGTTTATCATCTCATTTTATATCAGAATCTTCTATTTCCTTTGACAATTGTAGATTTTGTAAATAGTGAATTGTCATGATCGTTGATCGATCGGAATAACCAAAAAGGGGGAGGGGGGTTTCATTTGAAAAGATTTATTATTTTTTTTATTAAAATTATTTTGTAATTTATCGAGTCATTGATAATTAATTAAATAGTTTGATTTTCCCCACAATTTCTGCAGTTTTTTTTATCTATTTGGTCAGCACCCAGTTACCTTTAATCTAAGCTTCGCCAGTGACCTTCATGTAGTTCTTCGGTTCGAGCTAGCGGGAGACCTTATCGAAGCCTGGGATTATTCTGGAAATTCTTATTCTGGTTATTTGTTTCATTCCAGTGGTCGTTCTGGTAATAACGACCTGGCGCTCAACTTTTGTCGTTTCAAGTCTGTTGTGCATCGAAGGGCTACGTAGTGGATCGAGGGTTCCGTGAACCTCAGGAAATTACGTCACAATATATACAGGGTGTCCCATAGGAATGTGTGAAAACTAAACTCATCTGCCGACTCATCCAAAATAACCTTGACTCTCTACGTTTGTGTTACGTTTACTAGGGGCACAGTTTTATTCCAACTGTGGCAGGAGCCTTAGTTTGTTAGCAGTAATGAGTGATTTGACAATTCAAGAAAAAAGATATCTCATCGAGTGCTTCTATTCGAGAGGGAAAAAATACTGTGAAGCTTTTAAGCGGTTTCGTACTAAATTTGGATCCAAATGAGTTGCTAGCGAAACCACTTTGAGGAGGTTAGAATAATTTTTTTTTCATATTGATTGTGTGACACAACAAAACACATTACAGATTTTCGTAGAAATCCCGTTGGTTTCTAGTCATGATAATATTCTTTTTCTAGAATAATTGAAAATTTTGAGGAATACGGCACTTTGGATGATCGTAGAGCTACTCTTCCAGGTACTCCCTCATTCTTTGCTGCAACAGAGGAGAAGGTCGATGAAGTTGAACAGTATTTTAAGGCAAATCCCAACTCGTCCATTCGGAGAGCCGCGCAAGATTTAAAATTGACCAAATCAACGTTGCATCGCATCTTCCACGTTTTTTTGAAACTTCATCCATGTAAAATATTGACGTGTCAGTGTTTGACAGAGGAGGCGATACTGAGACGAAAGGAATTTTGTGAAAGAATGACACAAATGTTCGAAAATGGCGAGCTGCATGAAACAGCAATTGTTTTTTCTGACGAGGCACACTTTCGGCTAGACAACTACGTGAACAAAAATAATTTGAGATTTTGGGGATCTGAAAAACCTAATTTTTTGGTTACGAAATCTGTTCATCCACAGAAAGTCACTGTTTGGGCTGCTCTCTCCATGAAGGGTGTCTATCTACATTTTTTCGAATCTACCGTTACCGGGAATGAGTACAAAGGAATGTTAGAAACAAAATCCTTTCCTCATGCGAGAAAAAGAGGGCTTGTCAATGGGTTATATTTTATTCAGGATGGAGCAGCTCCATCACCGTACTCACGAAATTTTTGAAATTCTTAATAAAGTTTATCGCCGTCGAGTTCTTGGTTTGGGATATCCAAAATTTTGTGGAGGGGGAATAGATTGGCCACCCTATTCACCAGATTTGAATCCGTGTGATTATTTTCTGTGGGGTTACATAAAAGATTCTTGTTATGCAAGCAAGCCAAAAACAATCGAAAATTTGATAGACAACATTAAAAAGACTGTTCACGGTATTCCACAGGAAACATTAGAACGTGTATTCCACGATTTTAGAAAACGTTTGGATTATTGCGCCAGTGTTGATGGCTCTCGTTTCGAAAACATTTACTATTAATCGCACTTGTCACGTATAATTTTTGTAAGCTACTATTTTTGTTGCGTAAATTACATGTTTCAATAATGAATATACGGTGAAATAAAAATGATAACTCTTCTCTATCAGGAACTGTATTCCTTCTCTTTTTCCCCGTTTCCAGTAAAAAAAAATAATCAAATAGTTTTCACATATTCCCATGGGACACCCTGTAAATATACATATATCGAATTAGATTTATTCACAGCAAACGTAACTTTGGTTTACACTATGGAAGCTGGAACAAGAGTGTGCTCTCGCGACAATGGTATTAATCATCCGATCGAGGATGTCCGAATTATTATGAATCGTCACGAGGTGTTGTGGTAAGGTATTCGGTTGCTAAGTCAACCCCGAACACAATACATTAAAATAATCTAAAATAAATATATGAGTAGCTTCGCTACAATACTCTCCTTTTGTGGCAAAAAAGAAAAGGATAACTATATATGGGGCATTCCATGTCAATCCGATCGGTTTAAACCCTAACCATCTCTGATTCGTTTCATTTTTTTTTTCATGATTCTACTCGATCAAAAATCTACCCTGATTTTTTTTTCAGATTTTTCTATCAATTCTTCAATTTTTTATCAATTTTTGAAGTAGATTAACGAAAGCCCCATTTTGAAAATCTGAAAAAATTCACAATAATTTTATGCTACTAAAAAGTTGTTTCAAGCTATTTTTTAGAGTGGAAATAGAAATAGTACGCCCTAAGCTAGCCCTATTTCTGTATGCGCTAGGAAAAAAATTTCATTTTATCTGTGGCATTTATCTTAACGGAAATGCTGAATCCAAATCCGACGTCGATTTTTACAAGTTGTGGTCAGGTCTATTTATTCATAAGATTCTTATTGTTCAATCGATCATGTCAGGAAAACGGTTGCAGATAGAGAAAAAAATTTCAAACAACAGATGTTTGTTATGAAAAAATGCACATTTTTTTATCGTATAACTTTTTCTCCTAACTTTGATAGATACAGAGTTATCATGGATGGGAGGGAAGTGGGCAGCACGTTAACACTTGCGCGGATGTTGGGGCGCTCCGATACGTTTATTGGCAAACTCGATCGAGATAGAGGAGAATGGTTCAAACGAAAATGTTCATAATTAATTTGACATATAATTGATGATTTGCCATTTGATTCGTCAATTTTTTATGAATTTTCTAAGTTGATTGACGAAGGCCCCTACTGGGAAATTTGAAAAAAATTACAAAAATTTTATATTACCAACAAAGCATTTTATGACATATTTTAGAGTGAATATGGAAATTAATCGTATAATAACTGCATTGATTCAAAGAAATACCCATTATTGTCAGATTATAATTTTTCTTGCAAATACTAGTTGTTCCTATAAATTGAATTCCGATTTTGTTCATGATTTTTTTCTCAATTATATATCATAAGATAAGGCTTCAGTGGAAATTTCAGTTCAAGATAAAATTTTTTGAACGAGTTATGATTTTTGTAAAATTTTACGTTTTTTTCGCTTGTAAAAAAAATTCCTATCGCCTTTGATTCCCACTGAACAAAATCGGTGTCATCGATTGTTTTCCACTTCCGGTTTCACGTGAAATCGCCCAGGAAGGAATTGAATAGTTGATGAATATCGGGACAAGTATAATCAAGTCAAAGTGAGCCCTAAAATGTGGATTTCGGCGAATCTCCATGGAATTTTTTCTCCATCTTCTGCGATTTTAATGATTAAGAGCTAAAGTTCAAATTTGTCCCTCACGAAACTAAGGTTGATAAGTCTATGGAAATAGATTTGCGGTATTCACTGTGCTCAATGACAAAACATTTATATATATGGAAAAATATCTGAATTTTATCCTGCGCAATTCAATTCTCCTCTATCTCGATCGAGTTTGCCAATAAATGCATCGGAGCGCCCCAACATCCGCGCAAGTGTTAACGTGCTGCCTACTTCCCTCTCATCCATGATAACTCTTTATCTATCGCAGTTAGGAGAAAAAGTGTTACGATAAAAAATTTGCATTTTTATATAACAAATATCTTTTGTTTGAATTTTTTTTCAACTTCCCGACCCGAAGGGAGGAAGTCATTGAAATGACCCCGAAAATGAAATGTTGAATTTCGATGATTTGTCCACGTTTCGTGACCTCTAGAGTCATCCTGAAACGTTTCTGAAGAAATATATGTGTGTGTGTGTATGTGCGTGCGTAGCACCGTATGTGAGTGAAATTTTGTCCAACAATTTCTCCGGAACGAACGAACCGATTCAACTTTTTTTTTTGATCGATGCGTCTTCATGATGATTGAAATGATTGCCTCAGTGGTTTTCCAGTTATCTGCATAAAACATGAAAAAATGTCAAACAACGTTACTTTTACTGCAATTCGACGATTTCATCTGAAATAGCGATGGAATTGGGATCAATTTCGTGTAATCGCTGCGTCATTATATATCTTGAGTGTAATTGGATTTTGAGCGAAGTCTCCTCAGTGGTTTTTTAGTTATTTCAATAAAACTTTCGAATTTTGCAATTTGAAAAAAAGGGAACATTGGAGAAAAGGTTGGGGAATCTTGGAGTGAGTCAACTTCGAAGTAGAAAACTTTTCAAGTAGATGAACTTTGGAGTTGAGAAAATTTTGAAGTGGGTTCAACTTTGAAGTGGACAAAAATTTTCAAGTGGATTTAACTTTTGATTGGATAATTGGGAAATTTTGACTGGGTTGCCTTCAGAATTGAAAAATTTTGAAGTGAGGACATTTTCATTTCTTTTGTTGCAATTCGACCTCTGGAACGTTGATTTCGCTTTTCAATGAAAGATTACACTATTCATGCAAACGATCCAGAAAGTTCATTTTTGGAATGTTCATGATATTCTTCTTCATTCGTTCCCAATAGTAGGGAAAAATATGACAAAATGAAAATAGTTGAATAAATGAAAAAAAATTGTGGTTGCTTAATTATTCAAACATAGAAGTTGAAAAGAGTGATTCGTAATTGTTATTCCTCGCAATTTATTTCAATGTTTATAATTTATCACTTTTTCAAGACTTCTTCATTTTCAACACCGATTCTCCGTTCTTATATGTATATACATTGTGGATTTCCAACGTGTAAGACTTCTAAATCAAATAGCCCGCGCCTTCCAAAACTCAGTAGAATTTCTGTAACGCTCACGCATGCGCATTCCCCCAAGACTTGGAGTCCAAGCGTAATATATGGGTATTGCTCTCTCAATTAGCTGTGAGCGTTCGAGCATATCGCAACGTTTTCATCGTCATCCAAAGTAGTTACTTTCTTTATTCATCAAGATAGTAATCCATATTTAGTTATTTATTTATTTATTTATTTATTTTTAAACTCATGAGAGAATAATATTTTTTTGTGTAATCGATGCGTCTCCACATAACTTGGTTCTCATTGGATTTTGAGCAAAATCGCCTCACTATTTGTTGAGTTTTTTACATAAAACTTTCGAATTTTGCAATTAAAAAAATGGGAAAATTGGAAAATTTTAGAGTGGGTTAACTTTGATGTTACAAAATTTTGAAGTGGGTCAACTTTGAAGTTGGAAAAGTTTGAAGTTGTTCGACTTTGAAGTTGCAAATTTTTAAGTGGATCAGCTTCGGAGTTGAGAGAATTTTGAAGTGGGTCAAGTAAAAAGTGGGTTTAACTCAAACTTCAATCAAGTTTGAGTTAAATTAAATTGCAAATGCGTTCTTTGCGAAATCACCCTAAGGATAATGCCACAATGGATGCAACGCTAAATGCATGCAACGCATGAAATAATTATCCAACTGTTTTCCGAATATTTCTGACAATAACTAGTGTTGCGTATAGCGTGCGCTGCATCCACTGTGGCATGACCCCAGCGTTCGGGAAGGGAACAAATCGGAAAAACCCGAAAGGGTATACGAAAAAAAATAATTTAGAAGAATTGATTAAACAAACTGAAGAAAAATCAGAGTGGATTTTTCATCTAGTAGAATCATGAAAAAAAATAAAACGAATCTGAGATGGTCAGGGTTTAGACCGGTCGAATTGACATGGAATGCCCCATATAATATTGGGTTGGGGAAAAAGTAATTTCGGTTTTTCCTAATAGATGGCATTAAAGTTGTATATCTCTAGTAGTGCTTATTCAATGAAGCCACACTATAGTATGTTTAGAAGTTTACAGTCTATAGAACATCCTAGAGTATAAAGTAACGTCATTGGTTTACTCATTCAAAAATTATTGCGCTTTGACAATGGAGATTCCAGAAGGCCACTTTCGCCAAATTTTGCTTTTTTACTTCCGAAAAGGAAAAACTGCAGCGCAGTTTCATCGAAAATTGTGTAGTGTTTATGGTGATGAGTGCTGAAGTGAACGCCAGTGTCAGAATTGGTTTGCTCGATTTCGTTCCGGAAACTTTGATCTTAAAGATGAACCTCGCCCTGGTCGGCCAACCGTTGAAAAAGTCGATGAAATTCTTAATGAAATCGAGTTAGACCGACATATTTCATCTCGCGACATTGCTACGAAACTAAAAGTCGACCATAAAACAGTTTTGAACCATTTACATAAGACTGGGTACCAAAAGAAGCTCAATAATTGGGTTCCACATGAATTAACGTCGAAAAATTTAACGGACCGAGCTTCCATTTGTGAATTCCTGCTGAAACGAAACGAAATCGAGCCATTTTTGAAACAAATGATTACGGGCGATGAAAAGTGGATCACGTACGAGAATAATGTGCGAAAGAGATCGTGGTTAAAGCCCGGAGAAGCTTCACAAACAGTTGCGAAGCCCGTATTGACGCCAAGGAAGGTGATGCTAAGTGTTTGGTGGGATTGGAAGGGTTTTGTTCATCATGAGCTGCTCGAACCTGTCCAAACCATTAATTCGATTGTCTACTGTCAACAACTAATGCGAATGAAGCACGCGATTGAAAAAAAACGGCCAGAATTGATGAATAGGAAAGGAGTCGTCTTCCATTACGACAATGCTAGACCGCACATATCTTTAGTAACTCGTCAAAAACTGAGAGAGTTTGGCTGGGAAGTTTTGATGCATCCACCGTATAGCCCTGATCTAGCCCCGTTGGACTATCATTTGTTCCGGTCTCTGCAAAACTCTCTTAATGGTGTAAAGCTGGCTTCAAAAAGGACTTGTGAAATTCACTTGGTTCAGTTTTTCGCCCAAAAATNAGTGTTTATGGTGATGAGTGCTGAAGTGAACGCCAGTGTCAGAATTGGTTTGCTCGATTTCGTTCCGGAAACTTTGATCTTAAAGATGAACCTCGCCCTGGTCGGCCAACCGTTGAAAAAGTCGATGAAATTCTTAATGAAATCGAGTTAGACCGACATATTTCATCTCGCGACATTGCTACGAAACTAAAAGTCGACCATAAAACAGTTTTGAACCATTTACATAAGACTGGGTACCAAAAGAAGCTCAATAATTGGGTTCCACATGAATTAACGTCGAAAAATTTAACGGACCGAGCTTCCATTTGTGAATTCCTGCTGAAACGAAACGAAATCGAGCCATTTTTGAAACAAATGATTACGGGCGATGAAAAGTGGATCACGTACGAGAATAATGTGCGAAAGAGATCGTGGTTAAAGCCCGGAGAAGCTTCACAAACAGTTGCGAAGCCCGTATTGACGCCAAGGAAGGTGATGCTAAGTGTTTGGTGGGATTGGAAGGGTTTTGTTCATCATGAGCTGCTCGAACCTGTCCAAACCATTAATTCGATTGTCTACTGTCAACAACTAATGCGAATGAAGCACGCGATTGAAAAAAAACGGCCAGAATTGATGAATAGGAAAGGAGTCGTCTTCCATTACGACAATGCTAGACCGCACATATCTTTAGTAACTCGTCAAAAACTGAGAGAGTTTGGCTGGGAAGTTTTGATGCATCCACCGTATAGCCCTGATCTAGCCCCGTTGGACTATCATTTGTTCCGGTCTCTGCAAAACTCTCTTAATGGTGTAAAGCTGGCTTCAAAAAGGACTTGTGAAATTCACTTGGTTCAGTTTTTCGCCCAAAAATCTCAGAAGTTCTACAGTTACGGAATTATGGTTTTACCAGAAAAGTAGCAAAAGGTCATCGATCAGAACGGCACATATATCATTCATTAGACCACACATATCTTTAGTGACTCGTCAAAAACTGAGAAAGTTTGGCTGGAAAGTTTTGATGCATCCACCGTATAGCCTTGATCTTGCCCCGTCGAATTATCATTTGTTTCGGTCTCTGCAAAACTCTCTCAATGGTGTAAAGCTGGGTTCAAAAGAGACTTGTGAAATTCACTTGGTTCAGTTTTTCGCCCAAAAACCTCAGAAGTTCTACAGTTACGGAATTATGGTTTTACCAGAAAAGTAGCAAAAGGTCATCGATCAGAACGGCACATATATCATTCATTAGACCACACATATCTTTAGTGACTCGTCAAAAACTGAGAAAGTTTGGCTGGAAAGTTTTGATGCATCCACCGTATAGCCTTGATCTTGCCCCGTCGAATTATCATTTGTTTCGGTCTCTGCAAAACTCTCTCAATGGTGTAAAGCTGGGTTCAAAAGAGACTTGTGAAATTCACTTGGTTCAGTTTTTCGCCCAAAAACCTCAGAAGTTCTACAGTTACGGAATTATGGTTTTACCAGAAAAGTAGCAAAAGGTCATCGATCAGAACGGCACATATATCATTGATTAGTGTTCAAAATTTATATTAACAAATTCATTTTGAAAAATATGAAAAAAACCGAAATTACTTTTTTCCCAACCCAATATATACAAGACTATACGCGTTAAACGGCACTGAAAACGGTATACGTGACTAAAGAAAATAAATTCAACTATTGAGTAAATCTAACGGGTTTTCTCGATGGTGATGGGGTCGAGTTCGACCATGATCTTGCGTCACTCGATGGATCCCAAGATGATGATGTGCGTCTAGATGTTCCTGGTTGTTGTGATGTTGCAGCTGTCGCACCAGGTGTCGCTTGCTGGGAAGACGGCAATAAAGTGTAGTCGGAACCAAAATAGTCGGAAAGTGTAGTCTATCAGTACCAGACGAGTCGGTATCAGTTGTTTCATCTTCAGCAATTGTAAATACTGGTTTTAGACGGTCAATGGAGACGACAGTTGCTTGACCATTAATCCAGATAAAATGCTTTTCGTATCGCGATATGACACGATGTGTCCCCTGTACGGTGGTGTGAATACGTGATCTGGTGCATCTAAACGTACGAAAACGTCAGAACATGTGGCCAATTCTTGAAATATGAATACCTTTTGCTGGCCATGCCGTGCACCGGGAACTGAAGCAAGATCGGCAAAATGGTTCCTCAGTCTGTCGGGAATTGTTGCTGGCGCTATGCCACGGTTTGGAGCAGGAGCGAGGAATTCTCCTGGCAGTCGAAGTGGCTCATCACAAACGACATCGGCAGGCGTGGCATCAAGATTGTCTTTCCACGCTGCGCGAATACCAAGAAGCCCGGTGGAGAGAGTATCTACCCAACGAGGACTCTCATGACACCGTATAGCTGCTTTAATTTGGCGATGAAGACGTTTCTCCATGCCGTTGGATTGTGAGTGAAATGCCGTCATGCGAATGTGTCTGCTTCCTGTACGACGAGTGAGATCGTTGGACATTTGACTCTCGAACTGTGCCTCTTGGTCTGTAGTGATGCTAAGTGGAACACCACAACGACAAATCCAGTTTGCATAGAATACACTTGCAACTGTTTCGGCGGTAATGTCAGGATTAGGAAGGCTTCCAGAAAACATGAAAATCTGTCGATTATTGTCAGGCAATAACGGTATCCTTTGAACGGCAGATATGGTCCAATGATGTCCACGTGAATGTGCTCGAAACGTCTTATTCTTCCTCCGGGAAAGTTTTGAATTGGCGAGGTCACGTGACGCGATATTTTATTTTTCTGGCATGCGGGACACGCACGAGCCCAAAGACGGCAATCTTTCTTCAAACTCGGTCAGACGAAACGCTGAGATACAAGCTTGATTGATGCATTAGCCCCTGGATGGCTGACGCTATGCACAGCTTGAAAAATTCTCTTTCGTAGCGGTCATGGCACATAGGGACGAATCTGCTGATCGTTAGCGTCACAGTAAATTGGAGTTAGACTATGTGGCGTGTTGATAGTTCGCAGTTGGAGGACGCCATTTGGATCTTGCAGACGTTGTTGAAGTTCGGCATCTGCTGCTTGTTCCTGTACTAACTCTGCTGTCAAGACTACTGGTGATATGATCTCGCTTCGCGATAAGGCATCGGCAACAACGTTGTCCTCGCCTGCGACATGCTGAATATCAGTTGAAAACTGACTGATAAAATCAAGGCGGCGGAACTGCCATGGGGTTGCTTTGTCTGAATCCTGTTTGAAGGCATGTAACAGTGGTTTGTGTTCGGTAGCAATGTTCCCGTGACGGCCTTCGAAAATGTGCCTGAACTTACGAACTGCTGCGTCGATTGCGTGAAGTTCTCTGTCATATGGGCTGCGGTTCCTCAGAGTTGAAGCTTCTTACTGAAGAAGGAAAGCGGCTCCCAAACGGTACCTTTGCGCAGCTGTAGAATGGCACCAATGGCAAATTCCGACGCGTCTATAAATACAGCCCACGGTAATGACGGATCCGGGTAGACCAGCAACGTTGCGTCTTGCAATTGTTTCTTGGAGGTATTGGTAAGCGGCTTCTCCTTCTGGGGTCCACGGAACTGGATAAGTACCCTTGATCTTTGGACCTTGAAGGTATTCGTGAAGAGGTGCCTGTGTCGTTGCAGCATCTTGAACAAATTTACGATAAAAATTGATCATACCGAGAAACTCACGTAACTTTTTGATTTTCTCAGGTCGTAGGATGTTGATGATAGCGTCAACTTATTCTGGAAGCGGACGAATTCCTTGAGCCGATACACGATAACCGCGAAAGTTAACTTCTGGTTGTCCAAAATGGCATTTAGCGGTATTGATGACGACGCCATACTCTGCCAAGCGTTGAAATAGGATGTGAAGATGTTTTCGGTGTTCTTCACGGTCTTTGGAGGCAACTAAGATATCGTCAATGTACGGAAAAACGAAATCCAGATCTCGTGTTACTTCATCGATAAATCGTTGAAACGTCTGCGCGGCATTTCGAAGTCCAAACGTCATCAATGGAAATTTGAATAAATTGAATGGTGTAATTATTGCTGTTTTGCGGGTATCATCAGATGCGACAGGAATCTGATTGAATGCAGGAACGAGATCGATAGTCGAAAAAAATTTTTTACCTGCGAGATTGACGGTAAAATCTTGAAGTACGCGAATAGGATATCTATCAGGTATCGTGCGAGCGTTAAGTCCACAGTAATCTCCATAGGGTCGCCAATCATCAGACTTTTTGGGCACCAGGTGTAGCGGGGAAGACCAGGAGCTTTTCGAACGATGAGCGATACCCAGCTTCATCATCTTTTGAAATTCCTGTTGCGCGATAACTAATTTATCTGGGGCGAGACGACTAGCTTTACTCGATATTGGCGGTCCAGTTGTTGTTGTAATATGATTGACCATTGTGTGTTTAGTCAGGTGGTAAATTCCATCTGGTTTGGTTATTGATAAAAATTCGGTAAGAAGGTCGGCCCAAGACGAGTCGGTCGGCCGGTAAACTTTTAATTGTTAAAACGATATTGGATATTGATGCTACACATGGCGTCGATAACCCAGTCGTTGAATCTAACAGGTGATTATTTTTTAAATCCGGCAAAAGTCCAAAGTGTACGAGAAAATCGGCACCAATGATGGGTTTTTCAACATCCGTAATAACGAAACGCCAAGTGAAATCCTTTCCGAGGCCGAAATTGAGTGAGCGGACTGTACAGCCGTATGTATGCATGCGTGTGTCGTTTGCTGCATACAGCATGTACTCCGTTGCCTTTTTCTTACCTGGCAGGAGCGTTCGTGGATATACGCACAAATCCGCGCCGGTGTCTACTAGGCATTTGACTTTTGTAACAATTTCCGACACGAATAGGCGGTAAGAGCGGAAAACTGGATCGTTCACCGTCGCTAACGATCCGCTGATGCGTTTCCCGCTGACATCGAACATGGAGGCGTGCATCGTTTGGCCTGGTCACCAAATTTGTAATGGTACCAGCATTTGCTAAACTTGAACGAGACTTTGAACGCGGATGCGAACGAGAACGTTCATTTCTGACTGCATCCACCAATCCTGAAATGGAAGCGTCGAGACGCAAAAATCTCTGTTCTAGAGCGGCATTGGCTGGATCGGCAACTGGAGAAATGGCAGTGATACTTGGTGGTGACGATATCTCCTATAATTTATCTGCGAGTGCAGCCATTTTGTCCAGGGTAGAATCTGATTGCGTCGCCAGGATCGAATGTTCTCTGGAACGGTATCTACAGGGGATTTTAAATGTAAAAATTGTGAGGGCTTACGATCACCGAGGACCTCTTTGTCCAGGAGCTGGTGTAGTCTGGCCTCCTGGGAAGCGATGAGTCTTTCCACGAGGGTATCCTTTAACGCCTTGTACGGAGTCTGAGCTGGTGGATGCAGTATAATATCCTGGACCTCGGCTATAGCAACGGTATCAAGATGAACGGCAGCCATGTGGAATTTGTCCAGTTCATCCGCGATGCCGACAAAGTGAAATTGCCCTTCGAGTTGAACAAACCAGAGTTCAGGACGCTCAGCGGAAAATGGTATGGGACGAACTATAAGGCGTCTCAATGCCTGAGTTATGTCAGCTTCCTCGTCCATTTCCACTAGATTTACTAACTATGTTTGGAAGTGCACTAATCACGGCAAAAATTGTTCGTGATAATTTTCGCGGTGCAGCACAACATCCTGGGTGCTCAGCGAGGCACCAAGATGCACCAAAAAAATCATACGCGGTAACAAAAGTGCACGAACCGATAGGGACGCTACCGAGCACGATATCAAAACCCGACGCTTCTCGAACAATCGACGAAAAACTACGCGACCGACAATCACTTTAATTTTAACGTAAAACGGCACAACTTTAACAATTGCATTCGTTAACACGTTAATTTTATTCGACACGTTGAAGGAATCACATCGGGGTCACCACTTGTGGGAATTCGGTAAGGGATATATGGGTTTGTAACCTATAACACTCGGGATTAATATATATATCGAATTAGATTTATTCACAGCAAACGTAACTTTGGTTTACACCATGAGAGCTGGAATGAGAGTGACCTCTCGCGACAACGGTATTAATCATCCGCTCGAGGACGACCGAATTATTACGAATCGTCGCGAGGTATTATGGTAAGGTATTCGGTTGCTAAGCCAAGCCCGAAGACAATACATTGAAATAATCTGAAATGAATATATAAGTATCTTCGCTACCATCGGATGACTATCGACATCCAGCCCCAACCAAAAATACACTTGAAAAAAGTTCTCCCCTCCATCTGGTAGGATATGAAACGTGTACTCTATTACGAACTTTTGGAAACAGGTCAGGTAGTTACTTCAGATCGCTACATTCGGCAACTAAACAAATGGAGCAATGTACTTGATAAGAGGAGACCATTTACTGGGCAAGGGAGCCGAAAAGTCATGCTGCTCCATGATAACACTCGACCTCATGTTACTCGCGCGACTCTGAAAACCATGTTGAGCTTGGGCTGGGAGGTTGTCCCGCGCGCGGCTTATTCACTGGACTCGGCCCCTTCCGATTACCATCTGCTCCGGTCCATGCAGCACGCCTTAGAGGAAAGCCACTTCTAAACTCTAGACGATGTACGAAAAATCGTCGATAACTTTATCGCCTCAAAGCCTGCGAGTTTTTTTCTCGATGACATTTGCGTGTTGCCCGATCGATGGCGCAAGATCATTGAAAACGATGGACGATATTTCGAGGATTGATCTAGTATTTATATATTTTATAATGTGACATAATTTTTTATAAAAAAAGGGAAAAATTAAGTTATACACCTAATATTTCCTTCTTCCTATCTTCGTTTTGTATATTTAAATGGTTAATCCTCTCCCTTCCAGTTCCTCGTTGACTGTCTGCTCGCTCCATAGACCGACTGATGATTTTATCCTTACTGATATATCGCTATAGTATGATCTTGACAGCTTTTTCCATTTCCAGTTTACAATTCGAAAATATTGATTTATTGAATATACTACTTTAACTACTACATTGAATCCTAATTTCTTTTTTGTGCAGATCAATAATATAATTCAATGACACTATTGGCTTCCGGATGGATGCCGCGTTTGGTTTCAGCATTGCGCCGACGTTTCGCAAACCTTGCAGTCTACATCTTCAGGGCTATGAGCTGCGATTCTGAGCTTCGATGTCTAGGGGTTGTCCTTATATGTCTTCTTCTGTGATGGTGTGGGAAGGGGATTGCGAAGGGAAAAAAAAAAGGGGGGGGGGTCAGCCAATCGTATGTTTTTAATTGACCAGCTGATCATTCAAAAACATAATATTATATTAAAACTAATATAATTCAATTTGCGGCCTTTTAACTTTATATTACTTAGTGCACGTGTCATTAGCGCACCATAATCATTACAATAAGCATGAGGTTCAACAGATCGATGCAGAGTTATAAATTGCAAAATTCACTCCCTAGCCAGACTCATAATTATTTTATCTTCATAACATTTTTTACGGCCTTCGATCCCCCTTTTGGATCCCATTCGGCACCCTATCCAACCCGATACATAAGGTTGTGGATTCCCCACCGTATCGCGTTCACACTCCTAGAGAACATTGGAGTAGCATGGAAAATAATAGGAACCCCATGCCGGTACAGGCAGTTACTCTATTAGCACCCGCCCGCTCGCCGGAGCCCCAGGTTGAAAAATTCGATTCTACTTGGCATCGAACTCTCAAACTTCCCCACATTAGACTTGCGTCTAACCCACTAACCACCAACGTTGGTGTATCTGCATATCTTAGACCAGAAGTTGCTCAAATTTTTCTACAAAACTTGTAGAATTTATGTTCAAAACCATTTGAATTTATATTAAGAATTTATATTATGATCTGTGAATAGATTTGTCATAGTTGTATATGTAAAAAGTTGGAATTTAATCTGAGCCATGTATTGTTACTTATTACTAAGGCCGGAGACTTCATTTACGAAAACGGCTATTATCAGAAGTTGGCTCCAAATAGGTGATTCAAGTAAGCGACAAGTAGGGTTGGGAAGAAATTGAAACATTGATGTTGGAATTTGTCATAATTCATTGATTGGAGGGTTATTTTGTTGACGGAGTGAGGAAAAGCGTTTGAACGTGAATTGGGTGTTTTGAAGAGGGTCAATGGGAGATCTCGGTGATTTCTTAGGGTTAACTTACCAGGCGAGCTATCGGGTTCTTTCAAAAGGGGATTAATGGANCCCAGTATCAAATACCTCTCGCTCGCACCTATTGTATTCGCATCCGAATTCTTACCTGACGCGGATATAATATTCAATCTGGCGCTAACCGCCAAATACTCAACGAGTCAACCAACCGACTCATCATCTGTAAATACCGCATGCACGACAATGAACTAAATCTCTAGTTTTGCAAACTGTTGCCTCACGTAGTTGATTCGTTATCTTCCCGAACAACCACAACCTCGAATCCTA
>NW_021681387.1:25890-62597 GCF_001412515.2 Diachasma alloeum
CAGGGTCTTTCCATGGGGGGGGGGGTCGATGGGGATAAGGTCAAGAGGAGATCTTTGAGGTTTTTTGGGGATAACTTTCCAGGGCAGCTCTCAGGTTTTTTTAACCCATTGAACAACCTCACAGTATCGCACTCTTCGGAATTTGGTGGTAGTATGCGTGCCCAGCTGAGCATTTCTTATGGCGCACTGATACGTTGAGGGGCTCCCTACTCTCCTCACACCGATATCTTCGGTGACTTACATTGTTCAATGGGTTAAGAGGGTCCCCCGGTCAATGGGGGGCCTAGTCAAGGGTAACATTCCAGGGCTGCTCTGAGGGTGTTTCAAGGGGGGGGACAATTTAGGCTATGGTCAAGTGGGATCTCGGGGGTTTTCTGGGGGTATCTTTCCAAGAGAGTTCTCACGGTTTTTCTAGGGGGAGGGGGGAATTAATGGGAGGTATTAACGGGGGGATTAATGGGAGGTATGGTCAAGGGGAGATCTCGGCGATTTTTTGGAAGTATCTTTACAGAGAAGCTCTCAGGGTTTTCCGAGGGGCGGGCATGTTAATGAGGGGCATGGTCAAGGGGAGATCTCGGGATTTTTTTGAGATATTTACAAAGAAAAAAATATTTGCAGTCCATGGGTTGATGAAGAACTTGGGTCACAATCCCGAATTACTTTTCTAATCAATCTTTCGATTGTATATTTCAAATGTCAAATATCGTCTAAGAACCCCAGGAATCTCCTCTTAGCCATTTCCTCTGAAAGTACCTTAGAAACTCTGAAAAATGTTCCGTAAAAATCTCGGCGATCCCCCTAGAAAAACTCCCCTAGTTATCCCTTCAAACCTACTTTGAGAAATGTTCCCCAGATTTCTCCGGAATTTCGTTCTAACCATACTTTCGAGATCTCCTCTTGACCACACCCCTATTGACCCCTGGAAGTAACCTCAAAGAACCCCTCGGGATGTCCCCTTCATCATACACTCCTTGGCAAATCCTAGAAAGATCCAGAGAGCAATCCCCAAAAGTGATCTTCAAAATCACTCGTATCTGCCCTTGACGATCCCCTTCATTAATCCACTCCAGAAAGACCCTCAGAGCTCCCCTGGAAAGTCAACCCCAAAAAACTTCCGAGATCTCCCCTCGAATATACCTTTCATCAATACCCCCTCGAAAGGCCCCGAAAGTTCCTCTTGATCATATCCCCCATTGACCCCCCTTCCTAGAAAGATCCTGGGAGCTGCCCTAGAGCTGTCCTGGAGAGTAACCCTCAGTAAAACCCTGAGATCTCCCCTTGTCCTTATTTCCATCGACCCCCCCTCCTGGAAAGACTCTGAGAGCTCATGCGGAAAGATACCCTTCAACCACCCCCCCGAGATCTCCCCATGATCATCCCCTCCATTGACTCGCCACTCCCTGAAATCACCCAGAGAGCTGCCCTGGAGAGTGACCCCCAAAAAACCTCGATATCTCCCCTTACCAAATCTACCACTGACCCCCACTCCCCCTAGAAAGATTCTGAGAGATGCCCTGAGAAGTTATCCCCAAGAAACCCCCAAGACCTCTCCTTGACCATACCCTCCAATGACCCCCACCCCACCCCCTCTAAAGACCCGGAGAACTGCCCTGCCGAGTTATTCCCAAAGAACCTCCACGATCTCCCCTTGACCATACCCCCCCTCTCGTTGCCCCTTAAAAATACCACGAGAGCTCCACTATAAAGATACTCCCCAAAAACCTCCCGAGATCTCCCCTCGTCCATACCCTCCATTGACCCCCCCCCCTCCCTTAAAAGACCCTGATCGCTCTCCTGGGAATTGACCCCCAATATCTCCCCTCGACCATGGCTTCCATTAATCCCCTTTTGAAAGAACCCGATAGCTCCCCTGGTAAGTTACCCTTAAGAAATTGCCGTGATCTCCCATTGACCCTCTTCAAAACACCCAATTCACGTTCAAACGCTTTTCCTCACTCTGTCAACAAAATAACCCTCCAATCAATGAATTATGGCAAATTCCAACATCAATGTTTCAATTTCTTCCCAACCCTACTTGTCGCTCACTTCAATCACCTATTTGGAGCCAACTTCTGATAATAGCCGTTTTCGTAAATGAAGTCTTCGGCCTTACTTATTACCAAATATTAATTTCCAATAAGAACTAAACAAAAATTTTGTTGGCTCCGTTTTTTCAACATAAACATTTCTTTTCATTTTTTTACGAGATTCTTTTATTTATCGATTCATTCTTCTTTATTGTAATTATATTTTTTTCAGATACAAAAAGTGCAGAATAGGAAACTGTGGGAGCGTTACGCCCACCGTCGACAAGAAGTAGCCGAGGAGATGGTAGCTGCAGGCCTTTCGTCTCCCAATACAGTACCAAGGCCGAGCTCTACTTTAACAACACCCCAAGCAAACGAGCGAATGCTCTTCCATGGTTCCTCCTTCATCAATGCAATCGTCCAAAAAGGTTTCGACGAAAGGCATGCGTACATCGGTGGAATGTTTGGAGCAGGAATTTACTTCGCTGAGCACAGTAGCAAGAGTAATCAGTACGTTTACGGAATTTGCGGGGGTACAGGCTGTCCTGCACACAAAGACCGCAGCTGTTACATTTGTCACCGGTAAATTATTCAATAGATGTGCACGTTTGTGTAAGAAAGACCCACTTTGGGCTTTGGAGTTATGTGTACTTCAATCATCTCCACATCATCTCATTTTTTTTTAAACCAAAATGGACTCCAATTGCTTAAAACCTGACATTATGATTGAAAATTGAAGAAATTATTCCATATATGCTTAATTGAGCGTTGTTAGATTACATGACTTAAAAACTGGATGCGCCAAAGTGGGCCTTTCCCCATATGCGCTTTTTCCGCTCATTTCTATTGACAACTTCTTCCGTCTAAATTGCAGCAAATAGAATTGCATCCTTTGACGTTATTTTGTTCAACCGAAATGGTATGGTACTGATTTTTCCCTTCATTCAGATCTCGATCATTAAGGGCAGGGTATTTGATATAACGTATGTATGATAGTGATATTTTTGATAATACGTCAGCTGTTATTTAGCAACGTGAGGAAAGTTTTACATTGAATTTTAACCTGAGGTGATAGAAGGAGCATCCTTAGAGTAATAATATTTCTGAAAGGAAGTGAGAAAAAACAGTCGAATCCCAGCACGTATTGATCGAGATTTAAATGGGGGGAATAATTCGCCGAATAATTCTCGTGCTTGAAGGGTACAGAGTAATTTTCTCGAATTATCTTGCCCCTCTTGGATTCTTCAAGTTATTCTGCTCACCAACATATTTTACTGCAGCACATATGTACGTGCAGTTTGGCACGAAATCTGTCGCATAAGCGAAATCTGAATGATCCCAAACTTCACGTACATACTCGTCAGGGGGTACCTAGGTAGAGATTGTGATTTGCATTTAGCTTGCTGTTAGATTTCTATGTTAGTCACAATCCAACCGCTAGATAGCTGAGTTAGCTGACCTAGTGCCATATGTAACCGTGGTGAGTTGATAGGTGGCGATATCTCCGTTTGAGTCGGTCCAGAGTATTTGTTGGAGTGGCCAATCTTCCGGATGTACCCGAATTTGACGAAACATCTTGGTTATGTCCGTCATGAAAATGAGCCGTTTCCGCCGAGAAAAGAGAAGTACATCCGAGATATCCTTCTGCAACTTCTCACCCGTGTGCATAATCTCGTTCAACGATTGTCCTGAGCTGGTCTTGTTGGAGCCGTTGAAAACAACTCTGAGCTTCGTTGTCTCACTGCTCGCCCTGAGAACTCCGTGATGAGGGAAGAAATATTCCGGAGGAGCGTCAGCCCGAGAAGAACACGGACGGCCCGAAACCCTCAACCCTCCTGAAGCCGAGGCCTCATGTGCTAAGGTCATTTCGGTGCCCGTGCCCCCCCCCCCCATTGAGCTGGCGCTGATGAGCTGATCTAGCGAGCTGTCCGGAGACTCGACGCATGTGGCCGAGCTCTTCATATTCCCTGAGGAAGTCCGTGTAGAGCTGACGATAAACCTCATCACGTGAGAGTTTCCTGAGCAGACGATGGAGGCAAGCGAGTGCAGACGATCGTGAATATCCTAGCGAGGAAACTGGAGATTTGAGCGGTATCCGAATAATGTAGCGGCTAGATGCTTCTCGTGAGTGGGTCCGTTGAAAGTGTTCTTCACACTGCGCTTCCTACTCGTTGAGCTGAACCTCTGGTGTCCCAGGGATCTCTTCCTGGATCCAGAATTTGGTGAGCAGTTCGTTGAGATCCTCGTTGGTGACCGTTAGATGAGAAGTTGCTACTTGAGTAGTATCAGGACCTTCCGTTGGTCCGAATACGATCCATCCAAGTCGCGTGAGCTGAGCCGATGGTGAGTTTGGTCCGTTGGTGATGACTTGTGGTAAGATGAGTTGTCCATAGACATCAGCGCCAAGAAGGATGTCAATTGGTGCTGGTGTGAGAAAATCGGGATCAGCGAGCTGGAGTCCTTCCAGATGATCCCATGTGAGCTGACTTGGTGAGAATGTCGGTAATGAGGTTGTGAGCTGGCCGAGAGCATAGGCAGAAACTCTGAGCTGAAAGTGAGAGCAAGTGGACTGTATTGTGAGCCGAACCTTGCCTAATGCCGGCCCAGATGCCGTGTCTCCAATCCCCGATATTCGTAGCTGTGTCTTCAGCCTTAACAGCCCAAGCTGACGAACGAGCTGGTCTGAGATGACGGAGATTTCCGACCCTGGATCGATGAGTAGACGAACCTGATGAGCTGGCTGATCTGGGCGTACCAAAAGCGCAAGGCTGGTAGCCAGAAGGACCCCAGGGCGGAAGTCTGGAGCGGATCCGGAATCTGAGTGGTGACCTGAGCAGGAGACGGCAATCTGAGCTGGTGATCTTCATTCCGACGACGTTGACTGGCCTTGGTCACCAGTCACCACCATGGGGATGTCGTTCTCGTGGGTGTAGGTCACCACCGGAACGGCCTTTTGCTGGGTTGAGTTGGTCTGTTGCCTCTGCTGAGCTGGACGTCGTTTCCGGGATCTAGTTAGTGCCGGCCCAGACGCGAGAGACCGACGAGATGAACCTGAGATCCCCCTTTTATCAATGAGCTGGCTTAAAATACCCCTTGCCTCATGATAATGCCCGATAGTAATGTCGAACCGATGGTCCTTGAAGTACGGCAATTCAAGGATCCCTTCGATCTTGCCGCTGCCAGCGATGAGCTTCTCATGAGTGCTCTCGAACTTTTCCCAGTAGGTCTCCAGGATCTCGAGTTTACCCTGGAGATTGGAGATTGTGAGGCTTTTCGCCTCTTCTGTGAGCAGCTCCTTGTAAACGCGTTCGATGAACGCTGCCCGAGAGTTATTCAGGCTAATGGTCGCCTCAAATGATGCCATAATTGAAAATAAGTGCGCAGCTCAAAAAAAGGAATGAACTNATTCAGGCTAATGGTCGCCTCAAATGATGCCATAATTGAAAATAAGTGCGCAGCTCAAAAAAGGAATAAACCGGAAAAAACCTGAGTAAAGCGACCCCAAAAGCCGAGCAGTGAGCAGTGAGAAGCGATGAAATTAAGTATCCGGTCGGTTGTGCGGCAACAGTAAAAACACCGAAGAATCTTAATTTAGTAGGTAGCAGCAGTGAGCGATTCCGTTGAGCAGGCGCGAGAATTTATTTAAAAAAATTCAAAAAGAACGAAAAAGGGTTGGAAAATATAAAGGGAGCGGTAGCCAAAAAAAAAACAAAGTTGAATGCTCCAAAAAATTCCAAAAAAAAGAAAAAAATGGCAAAAGTAGCGAGAAGTAATTAAATGCTACTTAGCCGACTGAGTGATGTTGAGCTGGATCAGTGCAGGAACGCTGCAGTTGAGAAAAAAGTCCAAAGTCCCGGGGATGAGCTGCTCCAAAATTCAAATATTCCCGCGGGCCGGTAATGCAGTTCCCTGATGATTGGAGAGCTGGACTGGTTGAGGTCCACTGCGTACGCTGAGCCAACGAGCTGGTCCCCGTAGGTTGAGCACCACTGACCGCGTCACTTCCACTTCCGCCAAAACCCAACAAAAAAACCGAAAACCGAAAAATATTCCACCGATCCGGCTCGAAGGACCAAAATGTTTGATGAGATGCCTGGATCGGGGAATTAATTGTGCGGATGGATGAGTTGGAGTCGGATTACGGGGAGTGGGATGAGTAGAACCAAGAAATGAGCGGAACACGTGCACGTGGTCACAAATTCACTGTATTTGTCAAAGTTATATTCACAATAAATAAGTCACTAGAGATTGAGTCACTGAGCAACCGTAAGCAATGAGCGGACCGAAAAGTTGAGAAGAGATTGAGCTGACACAATAAAGATTATCCGATTTGCGAGAAATTGAGCGGTACAAAGAGAAGTGCCATTAACTGATTCCCGGAAACGAATGAGAGAGAGACACGGGCTTACAGGTGCCACGTGCCCTAATTCGATGGTCACATGACCTAATTTAATATAGATCATATGGTAATAAGGAGCTGTCCAGGACGTGGCGCCTCAGGTGTCCGAATTAACAACCCCCGGTCATCTGAGGTGAGCGCGTCAGGTGTGCGTGAGTGGGGAGAGAATGGATGAGCCTTGCGTGCGTTAGTGTGAGGGACCTGTCAGCTGACAGGATTTCCAACAGCTACTGAAAAACAAAATTGAGCCCATAAGTTTCCTAACCTATTGCTGCTGAAATTATAATGAAGAAAGAGGAAATGGAAGTAAAAATGAACATATCCATGAAGAATAGCTACATCAAAGGATAGTTTGCCATATAAATTAGTAATTACTGATGGTCGTCATCAGCATTCGAAGATGATCCTATTATATTACCTGTAATATGGCCCATGAATTTCGGCTTCTTTGCTCGCACGATCTTGTCAATAATTCTCTAGATGTCCTTGAAATGCATGACCACTGCCCTTGATTGGAATTCCCACAATATGTTGGAGACACTGATGCTAGATTGGTTACAAGTTAAATCGTTTCAAAACATAGAGTCTCCATGATTCCTGAAACATTAATGAATCATCGAAACATTAATGAATCACGTGACGAATTGTTATATTATGCAATTCATGGCACATCAATGGCGCAGCTGTGATCCGGACCTATGTACAAAAATGTCTATTTTCCGTCCCAAATACAGGTAGAAAATTGGATGTTGACGAAAGTCCGTGGCAAAAAGTTGAACATTTAATGGAGGAATTATTCTTAACGACAACATTGGCGAGAAACTATTTTCTCTAATAGTTTCTACAATATAGCAAAAAAAATTGTCAATTAAAAAAACTTCTCTTTGCGCCTCAAAAAATGAATGTTTTGTATAAAAAAAGACCGTCCTTTGATTAGGAGAAAGTCACAGCTTAAAAAGAACAGTTTTTGCCATTTATTGAGGCTTTAGACTTGACCAGCGGGAATATTCATATTGTTGTCGGGGCGACAACTTTTCAAAAGAGGGAGTAATGTTGCATATGTACCCTTTTTCTCCCTCAACCAACTTCATGTACGATCGTCTTTTTGTCGATCATCATTCTTTTATCTTAGCCCTTAGTCCGCGGACGTGTCATTTCTTTTTGTATCTTTTATTAATTATTCTTTTCACCCGATTTTATTTAATAAACGAATTTATTATTTAAACGGTATCGTATTTTACAATATATTAGTTTGAAGGTCTCATCGAGATGTTCAAATTGTTACCCCATATTATCTATTCCATCCTCTAGATCAGTTGTTATAAGCGATGATGTAGTGATTTTAGCGTATCACGTTTTGAAAACTCCCATTTTTTTCCTCTTAATAAATGGCGAAATTTGCCCAGTTTATGTTCAAATCTGTGGACATATTCTACACTGAGGTGAGACCACATGTAATTGTCTTCAAATTTACCATTGAATTATTTGATTACCGTCAATTTTCATTAACTTATGGGAGTTTTTATCCAACAATTGAATTTTATTATTTTTATTGTGAATTCAGCTAGGGTTGAATTTTTATATGGTTATACGGATCCAGTAAACGAAACTAGTTATATATTATTTTGAAGAAGAGTAAATGCTCCCAAAAATACTGTATAATATGCAAGGATATTTTCCCGGGTTGTTCACTCAGGAAAAATCCGAACTATTTTTTTGTCTTCTTTATCGCTCGTGTGTTGGGCGCCAGCCAAACCTTTACGGAAGTTTCGAAAAAAAAATGGCCTCTGAGGTAAACTCGTCTACTCAGAGGATTTTTGTGGCTGGACAATAATTTGCCAAGCTAGCATCAGTGTGACACGGTAGAGTGGGCGAGGTCCACCAGGAGTATTTCCTTCATATCCTCACGAAACTTTTCAAGCCGTGTATTATGCTTTGCAGCATAATTACCATAATAAACTAAATTCATGCTTCCTCCGGAGAGTTTTTCGACTCTTCCAGTATTCGCTTTCCTCCCGAGTATTTCGACTCAGGGGAGTTTTCAGAATCAGATAAGAATCAGCCAGGACCCCTTAGAGTCTGGGACGTCGAGAGGCTGATCTGACCAAGGTGGAACTACGTTACCCACCTTACGACCACCCACACGCTCGACCACCAGTTACCGCTTCGGTCATCGCGAGCCACTGCCTGCGGGTGGTACTAAACCGTCGGCGTATGGTCGGGCCGACATGAGGTTTGCTCTACTTCAGGCTCACGGGCCCATACGCTTCCGAATCGTTCCGCCGAGACTCGATAACCCCGGAAAACAACAACGTCGTCACTTCGCGCTCCGAAATAACTCCTTTTTACTAGCGGGGGATGCAGGGGTATCCCCCTGTGCTCGCCGCCACGGTTATTCACCGAGGCTACGTGGAGTCCGAAACTCCTTATCATGGCTTCTTCAACCACTCCCTAATCCAGCTCCCCGAGAGGTATTTTCCAACCTCTCAGTTCAAGCGCTCGCGTTCGACTCCCTCAGAATCTTACTAGGGCCTTTTCCCCCTAGTCTGGATATCTCGGCGACGATAAGTCATTCCATTACCCTATCCCCGCCAATCAACCCGACAGGTTCACGGGGGCATCAGTCTTCTCACCTGGCCGTTGGTCCCTAGTCTATCCCGACATAGCCTTTAGAATCGCCCAGTTGGACAGCTTGTACGTCGGCCCATTTCTCCGAAAACACGCTGGGCGAATTCTAAACTAACGAAAGTCTAGTAACGTCCTCCAGACTTCCAGGGGTTGCGGTTCCACCCAAAACCGCTATGCCGTCAGCCTTTTACCGGTCTGTGGCTCTTCTCATCTAGTCGTGGCTCTTTCAGCCTCCTCTAGATGTCTCTTCCTGTCCCTCTTATCATAAATTTCAGTGTGACCATGTATTTAAGAGGATTTCAACCCGTAACGAGAAAATCTCATTACAAATAAATGTGATTTAATTTAATTATGCATCAAGTTGTTGCATATTATTTCCATTTTGCTTCCGAATGCAAGCAATATGCGATATACGAATGGAAGCAATCGATCGATTTTTCGACTCGCTAATTTTGCTTGGAAACGATGCAGAATGGTCTGAAACCGAAAAATACGAAGTTTGAGGACCATGTCTGTGTGTAATCATGTCCAGTCGGTGGTCACTTTTTTTAAGAAGCAGGGGGCACCGAGCATGAGGCAGTGAACATCTCACTTATTAATTTTTTTTTATAATTTTTTTACCATCAATAAATGGATGGTGCGCTTCCGAATGGTTTGTAGTGCAATAAAATTTGATTTTGCTAAGAATCGCAAGAAAACCTATGCCACCATAAAATTCGTACGTAAAACAAGTACTTTATGGGCACTAAACGGTTTCGAAAAGTGAACTTTTCAGGCAGGTATCACAAAAATTTATTTTGTAGCGAAGCTACTTTTATATTTATTTCACACCACTTCAATGTATTGTTTTCGAGCTCGGCTTAGCAACCGAATTTCGTACCGTGACACGTGTCGCCGATATATCGCTGTCCTTGTCACAAGACATCCTCGCGACGATTCGTAATAATTCGGACATCTTCCGGATGATCTAATACCGCTGTCGCGGGAGCTCACTCTCGTTCCAGCTCTCATGGTGTAAATCAAAGTCACTTTTGCTGTTAATAAATTCAATTCGACATATACGCTAATTCCGAGTGTTATAACTTACAAAACCCCTTCTATCCTTCACCGAATCCCACATTTTTTAAAAATTGAAATCGTTTGAATAGTTTTCGAGATATTTTCAAAAAAGGTTCATGAGCAGCAATTTCATCAAAACAACTGAGTCGATTGTACTGAAATCAAGCTTTAGTCTTGAGCGCTAGTCCTGATTAATACCTATAATCTGACAAACTCGAGATCTTTTTTGAATTTTTCTACGCCTTCAAACCATTGCCAAATTTCCACTTGATATTCCAATTTTATGCGTCTCCTAGAGACCGAACAACGATTTCGAGGTAAAAGTAGAGAAATTGATATATCTCGAAAACTTTGCATGAACGGATATATATATTTTGATTGATTAAGATAGAGCACATCAAGATGAACACTTTGGAAAAAAAATATTGAAATCGGTTGGATATTTTCCGAGATATTAGGTGTACAAATTAATAAGGTGCTTTTTTGCATGAAAATCAGAGTTGATTATAAAAAAACAAAAAGACATTCAACGGTCGAAATATTCCCCATTATTTTCGATGACTTTACTCCACCTCACTGGCAACTGACGAATTCCTTCGCAAAAGAAACTTGGCGGTTTTGACTCAATAAATTCATGGATGCTTTTTCAGACCTCGTCGATTGTTTGAAGTGCTCATCAGCTAGTTGGTGTTGAAGAGACCGAAATAGGTGATAATTAGATGGGGCGAGATCAGGCGAGTAAGCCGCGTGAGGGAGAACCTCCCATCCTAATTCACAGATAATATCCTTAGTCGCTTTGATGACATGCGCTGACATACTTCCGCTGCCAGTATATGGCCTCTTTTGCTCCAATGCATCATTCAAATGAGTAAGCTGTTGTTGATAAACCTTCGCAGTAACAGTTTGGCCAGGTTTAAGTAGCTCATAATATATCACACCCGTCATATCCCACCAGATAATCAGCATCACTTTTCTCGCATAGACATTGGGTTTCGGAGTTGACGTCGAAGGTTCGCCGGGATTCACCCACGATTTTTTGTGTTTAGAGTTGTCGTATAACACCCACTTGTTATCGCCCGTAATAATTTTGTATAAGAAATCTTTTTTTTTAAATCGAGTGAACAGAGATAGCGCCGTCTCCAGTCGTCGCTCCTTATTTTCGGGGCTCAGAACATGAGGAACACATCTACCCTCCTTTTGAATTTTGCCAAGTTGATGTACGCGATGAGAAATGCATTGTTGAGTCACTCCGAGTTGTAGGGCAAGCTCTGTTTGGCTTTGAGCAGAATTTTCAGCCAAGAGTTGTTCGAGTTCTTCATCGCCGAATTTTTGCGATTGACCCAGCCGTTCTCGACCCGAAAGATCGACATCTCCATCTCTAAACCTCTGGTACCACTTTTTACACGTTTTATGTACTACAGCATTTTTCCAAGAGCACTACAAATCATTTAAGTAGCCTCGGCAGCATTTTTCTTTAATTGAAATGCAAAAAGAATGCAGTGCCTCAAATGTTGCTTATCGACAGACATCGTGTTTACTACAATTTTTTAAGGTTATTTAAGAAGTATTTACTGCTTCGATAACTGAATACTACCAACATACAAAATATTGAAATATCAAGTTTTTGAACGCCATTATAAACCGCGAAATATAGGGGGATCTTATTAATTTGTACGCCTAATATTTGGGAAAAAGCGTAAAAAACAAATAGCTATTTCTCAAAAACTAATGGACGGATTCAACTGAACCTTGGCGTAGAGTTAGTCCCAAATTATACCAATAAACTGACAAAATTTCAAATTATTTGGGATGATTTTGCCCGTTTATTCGTCAATTGCTTCCGAATGGAAGCATTGCATTCGATCGATTTTTCGACTCGCTAATTTTGCTTGCAAACGATGCAGAATTGAAAAATACGAAGTTTGAGGACCATGCCTGTGTGTTATCATGTCCAGTCGGTGGTCACTTTTTCTTAAAATTGACGAATAAACGGGGAAAATCATCCCAAATAATTTTTTTTTTTATCGTTATTTTACATCGCTTCGACCCGGTTAGGGTATACTGCGATGATGATCAAGACTTTAAATGGTTAGATCGCACCATTCTACCCGGCCGGGATTTGAACTCGGAACATTTCGCATGTGAGGCACTGAACTTACCCACTACGCCAAGCCACCGGACTATCCCAAATAATTTGAAATTTTATCAGTTTATTGGTATAATTTGGGATTAACTCTACACCAAAGTTCAGCTGAATCCGTCCATTAGTTTTTGAGACATAGCGATTTGTTTTTTTACGCTTTTTCCCAAATATCTCTGAAAAAATCCAACCGATTTCAACATTTTTTTTTTTCAAAATGTTCGTCTTGATGTCTCTATCTTAATCAAAATATATATACCTGTTCATACAAAGTTTTCGAGATATATCGATTTTTCTATTGCTTCCGAATGGAAGCCTTGTATTTGACGGATTTTTCCATTCGCTCATTTTGTTCGGAAATGATGTAGAATGTCATAAAACGTGGAAAAATGGTGTTTTTACGTCGTCTGTATTCATGTGTGTGACAACTTTGATTTTGCGTCAACAATTTCTCGAAAATTCAACATAAATACGGTGAAATCGGTAGATAGAAATCTGAAATTTTGGCTTCTGATAGCTATGATTGAACTCTATTTTGGCACGCTGATTCAGTTCAATCGGCCCAGTAGTTCCTGAGATATATCAATTTGTTTAAATTTCGTTTTTCATCAATATCTCGGAAACTACTACACCGATTTCAATTTTTTTTTTTCAAAATACTCGGCTCGATGACCTCTACCCAGGCCAATCAAAACTTATATGCCGATCATAGAATGTTTCAGAGATATTGCCGTGTTTCTGTTTTTTCGCTGAAAATCTTGTTCACACGATAACTTGAGAAAAAATCGGGTTAGCGAGTTGGAATTTACTATGGTGCTCTTATAATAATAAAGCTTGGTATTTTAGATGGGCGCACTCGGCCCTGCGGTTCCTGAGATATCCGACCTTTTGTGTAAATATGTTTTGTCAAATATCTCACAAACTCCTTGACAGATTTGATTTTTTTTTTCAAAATACTCATCTTGATGGCCACTATCTAGATCAATCAAAAAATATATATCCGACCATACAAAGCTACCGAGATATCGCCGCTTTTCTGTTTTTTTTTCTTTTTATTCTTCTACGCACGATACCGTGAGCAAAAGTGAAGATAGCAAGCTGACATTTGTTACGATCATAGTTCTCTTAATATTGAAGGTTCGTCTTTCGGATGGGCGCGACCCATCATGTGGTTTCTGACATATTCAATTTTTTGTAATAAACGATTCCATCAACAAGTTTAATATTTTCCTGCAGAGACGCCAGCATATGGGTGCTCGTCACAGGGATAGAGCGTATTATATTTGTTGAAACACTTTGAACTTTCCCTGAAAAAACATAGTTTTGGAATCATTAGGCAGTATTTTCGTGTGGCATTGTGGATATTCAATCTGAGTGAGATTAATGCTTTCATTTGTGGAAAATGGTAACCATCGTAAGGTTTCTCCTTGTTTTAGATAAAATTTTATTTCGACGATTTTCGACCTTCATATAATGAGTTATTTATCAATGAAGTTGGAAAATTATGGTAGTGGTGATTAAAATATCACAATAAACCGATATCTATGAGCGATTCCGCAGTGTAAATAAAGGCAAAGGAGTGATGGTTTCATAAAAACAGAATGAATGTGGTTGTGCATGTATGCCTGTCTTATAGGAGTAGGGAATTGATACGGATTCATTCGGAAGCTTACTACCAATGGAATTAGTAGAAATCAAAGAAAGAGAAAGACTAATACGACAAAAAGTAACGGACGCATGTTTTCTGCCAGATAGGGCCGAACCCCTGCTTGTTTTTACCTCGAAATCGTTGTTCGGTCTCTAGCAGATGCAAAAATCGCAATATCAACTTGAAATTTGGCATGATTGCGCCTCTGGTAATAACAACGGTTCATATTGGATCTGGGCTGAACCGGATAATTTGTTTCAGAGATATTCAATTTTGTATGTACACCTAAGTTCTCCAGTATCTCAATAACAAGTTAACTTATTGCAATATTTTTTTCACAATATTCGTCTTGATGTCCTCTATCTTGATCAATCAAAATATGTATACCTGTTCATACAAAGTTTTCGAGATATTTGGATTTTCTTATTTTTGAATAAAAGTCGTTGTTTGGTTTCTAGCTGACGTAAAAATCGAAATGTCAACTTGTTTTGAGATAAATTCTCAGTTTATGTATAGAATTGTACCTTTAATAATTACCGTGAGGAAATGACGCAACTATTGAAATAATGTTCCTGTAAAAAAATTCTCATAGAAGAAAGAAAGTTGTGAAAATTTAATTAAATAAATTAGCATTGGGCAAGAAAAAATACCACCTCCTATGATTATGGGTGTCTGTGCGGGTGTCCAGCTGATGTTCAACTTTTAACGAATCAAAGGTTTGACGGCGTAGAAAAATTCAGAAAAGATCTCGAGTTTGTCAGATTAAAGGTATTAACCCCCAAAAACAAAAAAAAATTTTTTTTTTTAAAAACCGGCCAAGTGCGCTTTTGTAAGCATTGTATTTTTTCAAAAAAAATGTATTGTTTCTCAGCAAAAAAAAAATTGCGAAAAAAATTGTATTGTTTCACAGCAAAAAAAAAATAAAAAAAATTGTATTGTTTCTCAGAATTTTTTTTTTTAAATGCCGAGTGTTAAGGTGCGGGTAACTTGAACTTTATTCAATTTAACAAATAAAATACAATTTACTCTTCCTCTCCACCAAATAATATTTTTTTATTTCGTAGGATACTTACTTTGAAGTGCTAGGTACATCTGTCTAGTTAAAAGGAATTGGGTGTATTTTCGAAGAAAATAGTGATATTTTGAATGCCAATGGATCTATGGCTTATTCCGTCGAATGTTTTTTTTTTGGTTGGTTACAATAATTTTGAATAATGGTTTCCTTTTACAATGAGCAAGATTCTAAATTCTATTTCAGCAATTAATCATGGGAGAGAGATAAATTCCTATTGTTTCAGATTAGATTAGATTCAGATTAGTGTGATTCAGTTTTGTACTCACTCAATTTTTTTACAATGTTCAGTTTCCTCCACACATTTACCAAATTATATAGGTAGTAAATCGAAATAGGTTTAGGTTTCTAAAAGTTCAAAGATGTTTTCTTCCCTTCTTTCTCTAAGAATTGTTACATTTAATTATTGTGTCCTTAGTACAGTACCGATGACGTAAATTATCCTGTAATTTAACTAACACCCACTGATTTGAATTTTGGTTTAAGAACCATATGCGGGATAGATCACTACGATGATCTGCGTATTTATGATCTAAGATTTATCCCGATACTCGGAGTTGCACATAAGCGCCGGGCAGATGAGTTTAACTGATTCCAGATCAAGTATATGTAAGCCCGAGGAGTTTACCTTTTTTGAACGCCCGTCTTCGAAGCTAAGTCAAGACTGTTTTTTTTGGACTAAATTCGGCTCCCGGTTAATGTTCGATTGCCAACGGTTCGATGCTGATTTTGCATCATTTAGAAATTTTTAATGTGGCTCATCACATTCCGTGGACGAAACCGCGTTTGAGGCCAGTGAATCGTCGTGTTTTATTCGTTCGATTCTTTACAATTTTTTTTCATCGAAAAAATTGATTAAGTCTTTTTTGACATCGTATGCATGCATTTCGCACGTATACTCGCTGTTCGTCCATGGATTACATTGGTCCGGTCGGTGAGTTCAATTTTGTTTTAGGTAAGCTTGTCCATATTGGTTTATTGGAATTTTTGTTTTTTGTGGATCTATGGCTGCTCTTTAATTTCTTCAAAATAAGGATTTTTGTTTATATTCAAGTGATTTTTGTTCATTTATACATCGATTACAATAGGTTAACTCCGGTGAGCGATAGGTGGTGCTCGAAGGTCTTCAGCGGATCTTCCTGATGATCTTTTCGCTGGTGGGTGGTCTGGTTGTGACGAGGCGCGCAAGTTTGGCTCCGACACAACTCTGGATAGCTTCAGATCTCGAGATGCAGGTATTTCCATTGGGAGTACTGAGGTGAGTTGTTCCAATCGGAATTGGTTTTCAATTGCTGATATCGTATCTTGCCTTTTGGATCTTCGGGTCTAACGGCTGCAGCATTGGAACAACCATTTAATGCAATCGATGCAGGGATAGCCATATTTGTAATATTTTATTACTATTACTTTTGAGCCCTTAAATTGAAAAAACATCAACCTTGTCATTTTTGAGTAAATAAATATCATCAATTCAAATATTCAAATTTTAAGTATTTCATCAATCACTAATTTAAGGTAGGACGATTGACGATTACTTGGGTAATCGACAATTTAAGTAGGAAGATTGACGATTACTTGTGTAATCGAAAATCCCCCTTTCTAAAATTTGAATTATTCACTTACTAATAAATTTACAGTTACATATTAACAAATTTTAAATATTGCATTATTCGTAAAAATCAGATTATTAATATTATAATATTGGAAAAATTGAATCAACATATTTTAAACCTTCAATAATGTAAGGGCAAATTTGGGTAATATTATTGAAATCTAATATTGATGGCGATCCCTGAATCGATGGCTACTGATTTGCTGCATGGGGCGCAACACGTTCCCAGTAATGATATTATGCCGATTCCGCCAATGGATGCAAATGTGAGCAGATGATGTTTGTAGATTTCCTGCTTTTGTTCCCCTATTTCTTCTCAATGTTTTTGTTTTTCATGGATTTCGGCATTGGTAGCAGGTGAATCCCTTCTGTTGCATTCGGTGAAGTTACATTCCCTGCGATTTCGCGAAGATCCAAGTTCACAGTGGGCAGATGAATTTCCGATTCAGCCACTCTTAGAACTCCTGTATGCATTATTCTATCTGTTGATGTTTGAAGATAGTAATTCGGCTTCAAGGCAATAATCCCGGTGTCTTTGATTGCTAATGAAGACACGAATTTTCCTTGACAATATAATCGTCCAGTTTCCTCTTCCATCGTTGAGAATAACCACTGATCTGATGCGCCCAGCTTAGTCCATTCCGTTCCGGTCGATGGTGATATTCTGGTATTGCATATCTTGAGCGTTTGTTGACTCGACTTCAGGAGTAACATGGCTTCGCAAACTGGTTTCATGGGCGAATTTGAGATGGCGAATTTTGATAAACAAATTAGCTCATTACCAAATCTAGGGCATTCATCTAACGTTGTTTTTTCTAGCTGTGCGTATTGGTTGCGATCTTCGGTGATGATGAGATATGGCTTCCTCGGTTTTATCCGTGCTGTCATTATCCCGTTGGTTGGATGGATGCACGCGATAAATCTGCAGCTTATGCCGGTTCAATAATGGCAATGCGATTAGGATCAGGATTTTACCCCTTGTGTGCCCCACGTGAATCGCGCTGACTTTTGATAGAGCAGGATAATCTGTTTTACCTTTCGGGATCAGGAATTCCAACTCCGGGTGGAATTCGTGGATTTTCTCGGCAGCTTCGTTCAGTTGTGCTGGAGTCAGGAACGTCTGCATGATTCTCCCCTGTTTTGCAGCGTCGATGGCTTCAATGATCTTTCTGTTGTGTCCAGGAAGATTCTTGCCGTGTGGATGAATTCGTTGCCGATATGTTGGAATTTCATCGCCATCTCCAATTGTGCGATGGCGTTGGCCTGACGGTTCTGCTCTTGTTGCAGGTGTTCGGTTGCATTTCTTAGAATTTTAATGTTTTGCCTCGACGTCTCCATACATTCCATCATCGAGTCAATTTCTGACCTGATGATGTGAGTTGCATTGTTCACCAGGTGTGTAATCTGATTTTGACTGTTATACAATTTATCGACTTCTTCATTTATGTGCTCGAAATCGTTGTAATCCATCATTCCAGAAAGTGAACGTGTAATTGTGCCTACAAACCCGAGCAACGGAGTTCTCTTAACCGTCTCACTTTTCTCTTCTTCGTCTCCAGTTTGGAATACTTCAGAAAGATGTTGATTCCTGACTTTCCCCTCTTGCTGTAACGATTTAAAGTGATTGCTTCTCAGGTATTGCTCACAAACTTTGGAATTGAAAATCGTTACACATTGATTCCAGGCGGATGAATATTGCGGCATTGTTCCGTTGATGAGCTTTCCGTGGAAGGCTTGATAATCTATGGTGACGATGATTTGCCACTCCTTCTCAACTAATTTCATTCGTCCGACATCTTTGTAGAACAGTCCGGGGTGATTCTGAATGTATTTAATGTTGAACTGACTCTCAGCTTCCAGTTGTCCGCACGTTTCTCGAATCAGCGTAATCAGCAGCAGGCCACGGACGAGCCTCTTTGACCGTTCCATTGTTAGGGCACTCAAGTGTCACTCCCACTCTTATTTTTAATGTTTCGTTTTCTTTTTTCTGTTCAATAATAAAATATACCTGAGTTCAATTTACGTGAGTGAGCAGGGTTAATCAGGGGCTAACCTGGCTTTGTTAGGATGTTTTATCTTTATCTCTCCATTTTCATCTTCAAGTAATAGATTACCACTTTCAGTAACTCCTAATATCTCGTAGGACGTTTTGTTGATATTATCGAATTTGATCCACTTGTTTCAGAGGATGTCGTTAAAACAGTTTGGCTAGATCACCTTCCGAAGATGGTTAGGGCTGCAGTGGTGACTCAGCTGGCTCTTCCATTAGACGCCACTTCCTGTGTTTTCTCAGGTTGCAGTTTTGGAGGGTTTGATGCGAGATTTGGTGAGTCAAGTTGCAGCATTGTCCTCATGGCAGTTTGGTCAACAGTCTAGTCAGCAGCGATCTCGTTTACGCTCAAGGCCACGTCGTTGTTCGTCTGCAGCCAATGATAATGGTCGTTTGTATTGGTATCACAATCGTTTCTCATCCAGAGCTGTCAAATGCATTGAACCCTGCAGTTGGGCGGGTCCTGATGCACGTGGTAATCAGGGAAACGAGCAGCAGGGACGTTAGCCGCGATTGACGTTTCCTGTGCTGTTTCTTGTCGCCTTTTTGGCATGGACCGAATCTCTCAGTCACGTTTTTTGGTGGACAGGTTCTGATTTGTGTATTTTTCCCAGGAAGTTGGTGAAAGGTCGTGTTCAGAAATATGGCTATACCTTATTTGCTGCAAATGAAGCGGTAATTTCTACTTTCGTTTGTATTTTCTTATTTCTCGATTTTGGCCTTCGTCAAGAATACACTTGGTGATTTGTTGCGCCTGATGTTTCGTCACCAATTATTGGAGCAGCTTTCCTCACTTATTTTCGTCTTTTGTATGACCTTCGAAATAGATGTTTGCGGGATTCCAACACAGGTTTGATGACTGGTTGCCATTAACGTGAGGCAGTTAACGTGGCCTCTGTCAAAGCCATCCACGGAGATTCGCCTTACTTGCAGTTGCTCGCGGATTTTCTTCAGATAACAAAACTTGAGAGGGTCCTTGGCTGTTGTAAGCACCACACCAAGCATGTATTATAAGCATGCATTATATTATTACCACATCTGGTCCGCCAGTTTCTGCTAAGGTTCGTAAACTTCTTCCTGAGAAGTTGGCCATTGCCAAGGAGGCGTTTCAGAAAATGTTGAAGTTGAGGTTATGTCGTCGCTCTAGTAGTCCGTGGGCATCTCCTTTGCATCCTGCGCCAAAGAAGACTGGATATTCCCTGTGGGAATTATAGGGCATTGAACGAGAGGACTGTGCCCGATAAGTACCCCGTTAGGTTTCTGAAGGACTTTGCGGCTAATTTGTGTGGCAAAACTATTTTCTCTGTTATTGATCTCGTTCGGGCGTTTAATCAGATACCGATGGCTCCTGATGACATTCCTAAGACTGCTCTAATAACACCATTTGGGCTATTTGAGTTTCCCTACATGACGTTCGGTTTGAGGAACGCGGCTCAGACTTTTCAACGGTTCATGAATGCACTTACGAGAGATTTAGACTTCGTGTTTCCGTATATTGATGATTTGCTTGTGGCGTCTCGTGATGAACAGGAGCACTTGCTGCATCTCAGAGTGATTTTTGAAAGACTTGCGGAATATGGACTAGTCATTAACGTTGCGAAATCGCAATTTGGGAAGGCTGAGGTGAACTTTCTTGAATATTTGGTGTCAGCGGTTGGGATTGTTCCTCTACCGGAAAATTTGGAGGCAATTCGTTAGTTTCCAAAACCATCGACGATTCAGCAGCTGAGGAAATTCTTGGGCATGCTGAATTTTTATCGCCGTTTTACTCAGGGTGCTGCTAAGTTTCAAGCACCTCTGAATGACTACGCAAGGGTCTAATATTCGCGGTTCTCATCCAGTGGCTTGGACCCCAGAATTGGAAGTTGCTTTTTGTGAGTGTCGAGAAAGCATCGCTCAGGCAGCTGTTCTTGCTCATCCTGATATCTCGGTGCCGTGGGCGATTTTCACTGATGCTTCGGAGTTAGAGGTGAGAGCAGTTTTGCAGCAGCTAGTTCAAGGTGTTTGGAGCCCCTGGGGTTCTCCAGCAGGAAGCTTGCTGCTAATAAGAAGAAGTGTCCGTATGATCGTGCGCTCCAACCCCTTTATGAGGCTGTCCGCTATTTTCGCCATATTTTCGAAGATCATCACATAATAATCGGCAGTTTGAGTCTGACCTATTCAACGTTCTGACTCGCATCTGCGGATCGGATCATTTGAGGACTAGGGCGTACAACCCTGAGACTAATGGTCTTGTTGAGCGGATGCATCGGCAGTTGAAAGCCGTCATTATGTGCCACACATCAGAAACTTGGGTTGATGTCTTTCTCGCTTTCTGGCTTGTCGTTCTCCTGGGGTTTCGAGCAGCGTGGAAGAAGGATATTGGGTCTACTCTGGCTGAGTTGGTCTTCGGAGAGCCAATTCGTCTTCCTGGCGAGTTTCTTCACCCTTCTGGGAGGTTATTAGCTCATCCAGCGACTGCGGTGTCTGAACTGAGGCATAATTTTTCTGTTCTTGCACCTAGGCCCATGTCTCGGTATGGGAATCGTTCTGTTTTTGTTTCAGGGAACTTTTAACGTATTCACACATGTTCATTCGGCGTGATACAGTGCGCAAATCATTAGAGCCGCCCTATGAGAGACCTTCTCCGGTTGTTTCTCGCCACGATAAGTACTTCATGCTCAAGGTCAAGGGTAAGGAGGTTTAGGTATCGATTAAGTCTGAAGCCGTTCTATCAGCTGAGTTCGGGTGAGCTTGTTGGCGTATCGGAGCCTGGTGCTAGTCATTCCCCGTTGCTGGATACTGAGATTGAGAATCCATCGAGTACCGGTGTACAAACGAGGGCGGCGTGTACGGTTTCCTGATTGTCTCGGTGTTGCACCGGAGCCTTCTACGCCACGACAATCAGTTTAATATAAATTGTCCATTATTTTTCATATTTGTGATCGAGAATCTGTGATATTATCGCTCATAATCACGGATTAATTTACTTGATAATTATACGATAAATGTGTTCTCGAGAAGTTGTGATTGCATTTTGCAATTTATGGAGTCTATGGAATTATTTTCGTTTTTCATGCAATTTTGTCGCGAAGTATCTCGCGCCATAGTTTTTTCTTTTCTTCTCATTTCCTTTTTTTATAGCAGGGGGAGTAATTTGGCGACATGAATTTTATATTTTGCCGCGCAAGCGCCTCTGCTGGCTGTCAGCTGCAGCTGTCGCTTGCGCGCTTGAGAATTGCCGTTCGAGGGCACTCGGCTGCCGTCGCTCTTGCTTCGCAGCGACTGTGCGCCACCTTGCTCTACCCTCCGAAATCACTCACTTCTCCCGCTGGAGTTATGTGAGACACATGTGAAAACCACACTTCTCTTTATTCCGAAATAAATTTAATTAAATCGAGTTCATGTGGCGAAAGTTGATTAACTCCCACTTACCTTCCTAATTACCTTCCACCACAAAACTAAAATTCACTGTACACTTGATTTCTGTTTAGATGATTTATGCGATAAATAATACAAGTTTGTTGAATTTATTAGGTGAATGATTCGATAGTATAATTTTTTAATTCCAATATGATTGATAGGTGAATTGATGATTTGCAATATAGGTTATAATAACTGTCTAGGTGAGTTAACACGCAATACGATGTACTCGGTGTTAGATACTTTCGATGACTAAATAGCCGTCGAGTAGTTTCTAGGCACTTCGGCGGCGTTCGGATGAGATGTCGAATGTAGCCGATCGTCTTGGCAACCGGTGAGTGGAGATTTGCATTGTTAATCCCAATTTTAGGGAGTATTTTAAACATCCTGCCCGCCCTCGTCATCCCCTAATGACGAAGGTGATGATGATGTTCTGGCTGGTGATGGTCTAGCTGGTGATGCTATAATGTGATGATTTTCCAGGCGATCTGCGTCGATTGGCAACGGGACTAGCTGATGAATTGCTCTTTCGGTAGTTTGAGAGGGTGTTTTAAGGTTAACCACTCTTGTGAGGTCGTCTCGTCCAGGATGAATTGCGATGACTCTTGCTAGTGGCCACTTTGATGGTGGCTGAGTGTGATTGATAATGATAAGTAAGCTCTCTGGTTGAATGTCGTTGACTGGCTGACGCCATTTGTATATTGATTGATAACGATGTAGACGTTCTGAGAACCATCGATCTCAGAAGTATTGGAGCCTTCTGGTGATGAGTTGCCATCGTTTAAGTCGAACTTCGTTGAGATTGAGTAGTGATGGTTCAGGAACAGCGGTGAGAGTATTTCCAATTAGGAAATATCCTGGAGTCAAGGCTGATATGTCCTGTGGATCATTAGTGAGTGAGCATAGAGGTCTCGAGTTGAAGACCGCCTCAATCTGAGTAAAAAGAGTCGCAAATTCCACATACGTTAGAGTTAAGTGTTCAACGGTGCGTTGTGGATGATATTTCGCCGACTTGACGGCTGCCTTCCACTTCCCACCCATATACGAAGAGTAAGGAGGAATCAATTTCCATTCAGTTCCATGAGAGGCGAATCGTGCAGCTATCTCTGCAGACTCCCTTGATGCTGAGTCGAAGACAGCATTCAACTCACATTAAGCTCCTACGAAGTTGGTGCCTCTGTCACTGGTGATTGTCGCGCAAATACCTCTTCTGCTGGTAAAGCGCTTGAATGCTGCGATGAAGCGGTCTGTTCCTACGTCGGTGACAAGTTCTAGATGAATGGCCAATGTTGCCAGGCAGACAAATGCACTGATGTACCCCTTGTATATCTTGATGCTTGCTCCTGATCCGCTCCACCTCAGGATGTTGAAAGGTCCAGCAAAGTCGACCCCTGAGTGGAGAAAAGCTCTCGGTGTCACTCGTCTGGATGGTAATTGCCCTATTAATTGTTGAGCTCTGATGGCTCGATAACGTGGGCATGTGATGCATTTGATGATATGAGCTCGTGCAGGGGCGCGTCCGACCATGATCCAGTACTTCTGTCGGATGTAAGCTAAGGTAAGTTGAGTGCCTACATGGAAACTGCGTTAATGAGCGTCAGATATAATCAATGATAAAAATTCCGAGTGACGTGGAATGATTATTGGATATTTCTGCTCTGGGTCCAAGGTTGTGTTCTTCAGTCGGCCACCTAGACAAAGAACTCCGTCATTGTCAATGAATGGAGTCAATGCTGACATTTGATCGGTTGCCGGCAGTGTCCCTCCGATCGTGAGGATTTTGATCTCCGCTTGGAAGTATTGATCCTGCGTATATTTGACCCAGTAAATCCTAACCTTCTCAATTCCTTGAGTTATGGTTATTGGCGATTCTGGTACCTGTTGACGTCGAAGATGTTGGATGACTCCATAAATTGTTGCTGATACTCTCAGTAATTTTATTAGCGATGAGTAGCGATTGATCAGATCGTTGTTGTCGTTGATGCGCACTGACTAAGATCTCGTTATTGACGGTCGTTCCTCGAGGGCAGCCTCAGTTGCTGCATTAAATGATGATGGTGGCCATTGTTCTTGGGAGTGTGTTAGCCAGTTTGGTCCACTCCTCCAGAGATGATGTACTGCTAACGATGATGGTGATATCACTCTTCAAGCACAATCCGCTGGACTTTAGGTACCGTTGATGTGCCTTCACTTTGCTGAAGGCAAGATCTTGATTTTGGTGACTCTGTTCTGTACAAAGTCTTTCTATTTCTATGCGTGTCCATTTTTCCAGGTGATGGCCACTGATGAGTCGCTCCAGAGATGAATTTCCCCATTCTCGAGCTCCAATACCTTAAGAACGTGGGCAACGAGTTTGGTGAGGATCAATGATGCAGTCAACTCTAGCCTTGAGATTGTGAACTTCTTGAGAGGGGCTACTTTCGTTTTAGCACAAACGAGAGTAACGGTCGGTTCTGACCCTGGAGTTGATGTTCGAAGATAGACTGCGGTACACATGGCGACGTTCGAAGCATCAGCAAACCCATGCAATTATATGGTTGCAGAGTCTGACGAGAGATGAAGCCATCGTGGAATGGATAATTGATCCAGTTGGTGAAGTTCATTTCTGAAGATTCGCCATCGATTACGGTACTCTAAAGGTAAGGGATCGTCCCAATTTACTTTGAGAAGCCATAGTTCCTGGATGAGTATCTTGGCTTTAATGATGACTGGCCCAATTAGACCCAAAGGGTTGTAGATCTGCGCAATCTCAGAGAGGATCGTGCGCTTGGTGATGGCGCTCGTTGAGGGCTTCTTCGATTTATAATGGAAGGTGTCTGAGTTAGGTTGACAACACAGACCTCGATTTTCGTCGTCCGCACCACCGTACATGTCATCTACGTAGCGCCCTTTCGTTATTGTTGGAATGGCTAGAGGATAATTTGGACCCTCGTCGAGGGCTAACTGCTGCAGAATTCTGAGTGACAGCCACGGTGTGCATATCGTACCGTAGGTGACTGTCGTTAGTTGATATTCGATGAGTTGATTTTCTGCATCCGACTTGATTCATTGAAAACCACTCTAAGATTGGCAGTAATACTATCCTCCTTCAACATCCCGTGATAAGGAAGATAATAAACGGGCGATGTTTCTGATCAAGTTGTTGCTCTCTGCATGTGACCCAGATCCTCGCATTCCTGGATAAATTCTCGATAGAGCTTACCAAACAAAGGATCTGTTGATAGTCTTCAGTTGATTCTCTGGAGCAGTTGTACCGCTTTTGATTTCGTTTCACCCGAGGAGGATGACGATGATTTCAAGGGAAGGCGTACGATGTAACGACCAGTTGAGTCCTTTTGATGAGTTTCTACGAAGTGATTCTCGCACTCCTGTTCCTCAGGAGTGAGTAGCGATGATGATTCGATGGGTAATTCCTCCTGAATCCAGAATGTCTTCAAAAGATCCAGGAGTTGCTGATTGGTTAATATTCAACTGCTAGTGGATGTGGTCTCCGAAGCTTCGCCCACTTCCTCCGTGTACTGAGGCTTAGGTAGATAGAATGCATTCTGGATAAGCATGTGGTACTTTTCCTTGCAGGTCCTGCATGTCTTGTCACGCTTGCATTGGCGGACACCACGTGGTCCCATGCAGTTCGTGCAGAGGTCATTCTCTGCGAGAAACTGCTTCCTCTGGACTGGAGTGAGACCGATGAACCTTGAACACTCAGTTCCATTGTAGTGAGGACCTGTGCAGAGTGAGCACAACTTCTTCTTGCCAGTGCTGTGTGGATTCCCAGTTGATTTCGGCAGTTGAGTAGCTGCTGTCAAATCCTGAAACACTCTTGTGTTCGATGATTTTCCCAATGACTTCGCTGTGGATGATTTCTTAGATGTCTTGTCCCCGTTGTGTTCTTTCATCTGAGCATCCTCCAGAGCCTTAGCGCGAGCTCCGAGGAACTCCAGAAGAACGTTCAGTTGTGTCTGGTTCCCCAATTCGACCTCCCAGGCCTCTCGTGTCTCGACATCAAGAATTCTCCTAATGATGTCAGAGATAATAATGTCTCAGTTTTGGACAGGAGCTCCAAGCTAGCGTTGGGAGCCTCCAGAGACTCGGTTGTGGTGTTGATGGCATTCATCAGTTCACTCGATGATTTGCTCTGTAGGAGAGTGAGACTGAGGATGCAATTCAGATGAGAGGCCATAATGAGATGCTTGCTTCCATAACGAGTGATGCGTTTATCCCAAGCGATCTGAAGCATTAGCATTCGGAATATTTTTGATGAGTTTCAAGGCTTCGCCTTTCAGGCAGCCATCAAGTGGGTCATCTTCTCCGCGTTTGAGATGTCCTTCTTGCGACCCGCGAATTGAAAGAACGTGTCAACGAATGTCTTCCGTTCACTGTAGTCTCCAGAAAAATCAGAGACATTGAGATGAGTCAGGTTGCTCGTATTGTTTCCTTCTGATGAAGCTGCCTTTAATGCAACTAGATGAGCCTTGATGCGGCCTAGCTCAGTCGTAGCTCGAGCATAGGACGAGGCTCCATGCTCAAAATAATCGTCGACGATGTACCGATATGTGAGATCTTCGTCAAAAGCATCGCTACCCAATGAGTCGTGATAGCTGGAGCTCTGCCCATTGCGTCTGCATGACCTGCTGATGTGCTTCGACTCCCTCGACAATGAGTTTCTCGACAGCGGCTCTGCTGAATATTCCAATGGCATTATCCAACATGTTGAGTCGCGTGAGCTGAGATCGAACTTTAAGATCTAAATTGGTGAGCGTAGGGGTTACTTTCTTCTTTAGTACAGCTCCATTTGATTGTTGATTTGTAGCCGTTTGAGGAGTTTCCATCACGTTTTCAGTGATTGAAAAGTCAGGCTAACTGAATGGCTTAACTGATGCTTCGTCCTTGAGTTGAATTTCCTCAGTTGTCCTGTTGAGGTCCTTATTTTTACCGTCGCCTGACATGATGATAATGAACGCGTGAGTCTCAGCCAGATAGCACTACACGTGTTGCAGCTGATGATGAATGGTGAGAGGGGATATTGTCGATTCACGGCGATACTTGGACAATGGATGGATGGAACTGGGAGAATCTTCGATTGCGCCACCCGAATGGATAGAGATGGAGGAGACGATGATAGCGCGATATGAGTATAGTTCCGCTAAAAATTCGAGTGCGTGACGTTGACTCACTCTGTGCGCGCACTTAACACCAAGGATAGGACTTAGCTAATCTTCTGAGGAATTTAGCCTCGTTGATTGTCCGTGGGCTGTCTAGTGTAAATTCCGAATTACCTCGTCGTACACAGGGCGTCCTAGCAAACGACCCACAACCACACATACACACACACGCCGCTGAGCCGAGACTTGCCTTTTCAGGGCACCTTGGTGGAAAAGCCCAACTTCTTCGACGGCGCGTCCTCAGGTGGCGGATAGGGGACGTCCTACCCGGGTCAGCTTGCTGACTCAGCAGACTGAAGTGAAATAAAATAGCTTCCGCGGACCAAAAGAGGCGTGCAGGGTGGGCTCCCTATAACAGCCTGCATAAAGAACATCGACTGGGCCCCCTGTAACAACCCACAGTAAATAATGATCAGTGATGACAAAATACACAGTTCCCATGCGGATATCCCTGAGAAGGTAAATCCCGCCATCAGTTCCGATCGAGTGGAAGACTCGGTGGCTGATGCCTGCTCCATGGATTGTGGGAGGAGCCAATTATCACATTCGTTAAAGGTGGACTCCTTGGCCTCGGATGCTACAAGGAGAGACGAGGCGCAGACTAAACAAGAGGCGGAATGCAATCATACATGGGCAAGACTTGAAAAACTCATTGCAGACCTTCATGAGAATGTCCAGCCCAGGATAAATGTCCATAAGGAGATCAAATCCAAGGTGGCAACTATCGGCAGTGCATTCAAACGCCTCAAGAGTTTGGAAGAGGCACGCACCAAAGCACGACCCTCCTTTACCGAACTCGTACAAACTCCACCAGCACCACCCACGTTGCGTTTACGGACGGACTCCGAAACGACGGCAAAGGATTCGGATTTGAAGGATCCGAATACGATGCAGTCGGCCTGAGATGTCCGCAAAGCAGTGCGGAGATAGCGCTCGAAAGGCTCACCTGCCGCAGAAGCTCAAAAATTGAAGAAGCTGAAGTAACAGGGTCTGACCAGCAAGGTAGCCCCGCAGACTATGGAACCTTCCGTTCCACCTGCTAAGCCTGAATGGACGTGGGTGAAGGAGATCAAGAAGGAGAATGAAAAGAGGGAAACTGGTCAGCTCCGTCCACAGCCGCCTCTCAAAAAGACGAAGAGGAAAAAGAAACAGGAGAAGGCTACTCGGAAAGTAGTGATGAGACCTGATGCGCAGATTGTACGCCCCAAGGACAAGGAGAAGTACTCGGATATCCTACGCCGGGTGAAGAAGGATGTTCCCTCCGAGGACGCTAGTGATTGTCTCGATAAGATCCGCTGAACAGCAACCAGGGATATGCTGATCATCCTTAGCAGAAAGACGACTGATGGAGCACATAAGCTGCGTACAGCCATCGTCATCTCCTTGGAGATGAGGCTGAGGTGCTCGTAAAGGAGCCACAAGAAGATCTAGAGATCAAAGACCTCGACGAAACCACATCAAAAGAGGACGTTATCGAAGCCCTAGGAGCAGCAGTTGGGGAGGAATATGATATCAAAGCGGATGCGGTCAAGTCCCTTCGCAAAGCGTATGGAGGAACCCAGGCTGCCTCAGTGAGACTCACAGCTGCGGTAGCGAAGAAGATCCTGAGAGACCGCGTGAGGATAATAATCGGCTAGGTTATCTGCCGAGTTTGAAGGGTGGAGAGACCACTGAAGTGTTTCAAGTATTGGCACTATGGTCATCTCGCAACGAAATGCAAGAGTGAAGTCGATCGGTCCAAGCTGTGTGTCAGGTGCGCTGAGTCTGGCCACGGCGTTGCTGATTGCGACAAGGCGCCCAAATGTGCTCTATGTACTGAGAAGGGTAACACGGAGAACTGCGCTCATATTGCTGGCAGCACCAGATATTCAGTATATCAGGAGGCGCTACAGAAGTTAACCAATAGACGGCGATGAAGGTATTACAGCTCGACCTTAACGATTCTGAGGCTGCACACAATCTGCTTATGCAGACGGCGCGAGAGCTAAAACCCGACCTCGTAGAGATCTCGGAGCCATACCGATATCCTGACACTCAACCCTGAGCTACTGACATGACCGAAAGGGCCGTCATCGGGTCTTGCAGTGGGCTCCCATTCCGGAGTGCTCTTTGCAATATGGAGAGAGGCTTCGTGAAGGCTATGGTTGGCGGAATCTATTTCTACAGCTGCTATGCCCCACGTAGCCTCTCAATCGATGAGTTCACCGATCGTAGATCGACTAACCGAGGATGCGAAGCAGCACTTTCCGGTGGCAATAGCCGGGGACTTCAATGCCTGGGCAGTCGATTGGGGAAGTGAAGAAACCAACGTCAAAGGACAAGCCGTACTGGAGGCCATGTCGTCGTTGGATATGATCTTACTTAAGAACGGGAATGAAGCGACTTTTATGAGGGGAGAGGCAAGCTCGATCGTAGACCTTACCTTCGTGAGCAGCAACCTTGCCAAGGAAAACTATCCATGGGAGGTAACAGAGATATATACCGCAAGCGCCCACCGTGCGATACTCTGGGAGGTATCCATCGGCCAGAGGCACGGACCAGCACCGGAGAAAACCAACGCAGTAGGCTAGAAAGTGAGCACCTTCGATCCCAGATCCTATTTAGTGGCCCTGGATGATCGCCCAATCAGTGGTAGGAATGCCACCGAAAAGGCAACGAACATCACGAGAAGACTCACGGAAGGCTGCGATGCTATCTTGCCCAGAAAGCGTACCACCAACGGGCGGCCACCGGGATATTGGTGGAACGATATTATCGCTAATCTGTGTAGGGAGTGTAATGCTTGCTGCAAGCGAGAAGAGCGTCCCAGCATGATAGAAAGAAGTCAAACTTCGAAGTGCTAGAGATGAAATACAAGAAGTCACGGCGTAAGCTCAACAAGGCCATCAAGTACAGCAAGGGGCATTCCTGGAATGAGCTGATTGCTGAAGTAGAAGGTGACCAGTGGGGCAGACCATACAAGGTGGTAATGACGCGACTCAAGAGTCAGCCCATGTCATCGCCGACGTGCCCCGAACTCTTGGAAAAGATCGTCACGGTGTTGTTTCCACAACAACCAGAAATACATCGCACGGCCAAACGAGAAAAAGAAGTGATGGTTCCTCCAATCACTGAGGCAGAACTGGTGGAAGCCTGTGGCAGAGTAGGCAACACCAAAGCTCCCGGCCTCGATGGAATTCCTAACATCGCGCTGAAAGTCGCTATCCGCGCGGTGCCAGGTCTCTTCTTGGACGTACATAATGAGTGTCTTAGCGAGAGCACCTTCCCTGCAAAGTGGAAGCAGCAGAGGCTGGTGTTGCTCCCGAAAAAGAAAAAGCCACCGGACGAACACTTATCCTATCGTCCCCTCTGCATGCTCGATACAGCTGGCAAAATTCTCGAGCGCATCGTCCATAGGAGAATAGAAGCAGAGTCGAACCGTTATTGGCCAACAACCAATATGGCTTTCGGATAGGCCCATCCACCCTTGACGCCATTAACCTGGTCGTTGACACCGCTAGGGAAGCAATTTCAAGGAAAAGATGGTGCAGAGACACGAAGAAGTACTACTTAGTAGCGACACTGGACATCAAGAATGCCTTCAACTCAGCCAGGACTGCATTATGGAGGCTCTCGAGAGGTTCAGCGTACCATAGTACTTGCGGAATGTGGTGGGCGACTACTTCATCGAAAGGGCTCTCAGTACGACACGGAGAATGGCCCCAAGGAGTGGAGAGTCACCGGAGGAGTACCCCAGGGCTCAGTGTTGGGCCCTCTATTGTGGAATATCATGTACGATGGCCTGCTAAGGCTGGCACTACTGCGCGATGTGCAACTCGTGGCGTTCGTGTATGATGTAGCCATCATACGGCTTGAGCGGCTTTGAAGAGTTTTTCCATGGTCATCATGGAGAAACTCTTCAAAGAAATCAAACTTACCTTCGACATAACCTTTGAAGCGGTCCGCCGCTGGATGGACACAGTTGGCCTGAGTCTGGCGGAGCATGAAACCGAGGCTGTGTTGATTACAAGCAGGAAAGTTGTTGAGACGATTACGCTGCAAGTCGGCGATTATGAACTAACGTTCCAACCGTTTATTCGGACCTGGGAGTAATGATCGATGCACGACTCAACTTCAAGCAGCAAGTAGAACATGTGACTGTCAAGGCATCTGGGGTTAGATCTGCATTATCACGCTTTATACTCAATATAGGAGGTCCTAAGCAGAGGAGGCGAGCATTATTGTCGTCGGTGATTGTGTCGGTACTCACCTACGGGATCGCTATTTGGGCGGATACACTCCAAGTACAAGAGACGCGACGCAAAGTGGCAGTTGTTTACCGACTGAGTGCCCTCAGAGTTGCCAGTGCATATCGCACTGTATCCTACGATGCCGTGTTCGTCATAGCCGGAATGATGCCGATAAAAGTATTAGCCGAGGAACGAAGATCCTTGTACCGGCAAAAAGGACCGACCTCACTGAGCCCAACTGAGCTCAGGACAGAAGCGAGATATAAGAGCATGGAGAGATGGCAGTCACAATGGGACACCTCGCTGAAAGGGAGATGGACGTATCTACTGATCCCGCAGGTAGGTGCTTGGATGAGTCGTGAACATGGTGAAGTTAATTATTGGTTGACTCAGATGCTTTCAGGACATGGGTGTTTTCGGGCGCATCTCCATAAATTCACGCATGAGGATTCCCCGAATTGCCCGACGTGTACAGGTACTGAAGAAGACGCAGAGCATGTGTTTTTTGAATGTTCACGTTTCAGAACGAGTCGCTCGGAGTGGGATTCTGCTCGGAGTGGGACGATCCTGCCTGAGAATTTGGTGGAAGCAATGCTGTCATCGAAGGCAGTCTGGGACGCAACGAACGACTTCACGACGAAAGTCATGAAGGATCTCTGTGAGGAACAGCGCCAACGGAAAAATGCTGCATAGGAGAGGAAATTACCGAAACCTCCTATTCACCCCCAACATCTGAGTGAGGAAGGAGGACGTACGGCACAGGGTGTAACTAGAGGAAGAGCAATCGCTAGAACGCCCCCCCCCCCGCGAAGTAATACCTGCCGGCGGTCCCGTCAGGAATATGGGGTAAGAAGAAAGTGGTCTGATTGGAGTTTAGCCGGTATTGACAGTCTGTCTGAGTCCCACACTCACCTGACGGAGTGAACCATCGAACCCCTCCCTCAGGTGGTTGTGCGTAAATGCATTCTCCCAAGAGACCAAGGAAAAAAAACACACACGCACACACACACACTGATGATGTCCGATAATGTTCATTGATGATTGTCACTGATAACTGTCATTGATGATGTACTTTTCATTGCACTTTCACTCGATGAATTTGGCGTCCATCCCATCCGGCCCGAAAGATCAATATATAAAATGTGGATAATTTTGATGGTCCCCAGGGAGGCGACGGAGGGCAAAGTACAAGACTATTTTAGCTTTATGTTATAATAAAGAAAAAGCAAGTTTGTTGAATTTATTAGATGAACTGATTCGATAGTAGAATTGTTGAATTGTTGAAATGGTTGTGTGTTAAACAAAGATCCAGAGCCTTAATTTTAATAAATCAATACTAGATACAATTCAAGATAATTATACGGATTAATTTCGTAATCAGACCACGTACGGTTATTTTCCGTTAATTTTGTGTAGTTATAATTTTTGGTTATTTTGGGTTTACTAAAATAGTGTTTGTTAGTGATCCATTCGTTGTGCCGCTCGTACGTTAGGAATTTCATGAATTTAACTATACGGGACCGATACGATTCTCGCGACATAGGCCGAGGTATTAACGAGCTGCGTGATTATTGTTTGAGGATTTTCCGTTTTTTGGATACTTTGAAGAAATGTGTAGGTGCAATTGAAATACTGCCGCTCAATAGGTCGATTAATTGGGAAGAGATTGGTTATTTTTTGGGTTTCTGTGGAAGGTCACACGACCAATAATGGCCGTTATACTTGTGTGAATTTCCAAGGCCATTTACGTTTATGGATAATATTCTTTTGTTTTGTCTTGATTAAATTTTCTTTTGCGCTTTCGCTTTATGATTGTTTTATGCATCTCTATCCCAAGAATCCTTGAGAATACGGTTTCAGAGAGGAAATCATAGTTAATAGAATTTATCTGACCGAATAACCGCCTTGATATTCCACTTAATTGTTCTGTTTAATCGCAGATTTGACTTGAATCAAGCGCTTACCGATTGTCGAGTTTGCGTGCTCATTATTATTATTAGTTCTTTCCCCTGCGCTCAGCGCTGGACAGTTCCTACGTCATAGCCTGTCATCTCTCCCTACGTGTCATCACACGATGAGTATAGTGTTCTCGTTCTATCTTACGCATTATGCTTTCGCTCACTTTCCATTTTACATCTTTTGGAAACCTATAAATTCGGGAGTTTTTCGCGTTAAAAGAGACAGTCGTTCAGTAGACAGTCGTTTAGTCGTCCGTCGTTGCATTTCGCTGCCAGTTCGTTGGGAGTCATCAACTGATGGCTAACCCTCGAACTCATACCTTCCCTCTGGCCAATGCTTATAAGTGAGCCTACCGTTGCATCTAGTCTGATGCTTACGATTATGCGACTTATCTCATTTTGAGTAATTAATTCGTTTCTCTGCCGTATTGTGCCTCCGATTATTGAACTATTTAGCCGACAGGCTTACGGTTTGCGCACCGTCTAGAGTTTTTACGTATTATTTTTTTGGAAATTACGCCGGTGATAGTGTTAGTGTCTGATGCCTCAGTTTCGCCTTTCCGATTTCATTCGCGTACTGATACGCCTAGTTCTTCCGGTTTGCGACCCCCACCCCCATGATTCGTATTTTTTGCTAGTTACGTTATTCGTTTCCTAGTCATGATTTTTTTTTTGTGAATAATTGTGCGTTACACGACGCAGTACCTATTGGTCTAGTGATCGCATTACGCGGCTATAGTGTGAGTTAATTAATTGTTTCAAGTGTTAGAGTATTCTTGTCATCTTCGTGAGGTTGAATATAGGAATTTTGTGCCGTTCTGGCCAGTAGTAACTCAGGGTCGGGTACCGTTGATTGAAGGTGGCCGTGTTCGGCGTATTCGACACTTCGAGTGTTGACTGCATACGCTTTCATTAAAGCGAATCCCAGTTTATTGGGTTAGGCATTCGAGTACACTTTTTATAGGTATATTGCACTACGTTGTGCTTTATTCCGATTCCTTTCGGGTTTATTAATTATATTTCGCTAGGGCTTTAGTAGGGGTTACTTTAATGAATATTAAGAATAATTGTTTATGCCGATTTTGACCTGGTTATCGTGGGTTCAATTTTCCGGTATTATTTTTATTGCGTCTACCGTCGCGTATTCGGTCATTTTATAGAGATAGCAGTTAGGGAGTCGATTTGATTTTTGACTCTATTTCTGGTTCTCTGTCTACTCTACATTTATTGAGTCCATTATGTTTTCAAAATGTTCTTTTATTCGTCATTGTCTAATTTGGTATTTTTCTCTCTCAGGGAAAATCGTGTTTTTTGATTCATATTATACTTCTTTATTGTGAATTTGAGAATTTCGTCTTTAGTAAAATTACAGACAATATAGACCTCTACATTTCAGCATTAGTTTTCAGTTGTCGTGTTTTTTTTTTGAGAATAAGAGCCCAGTGATCTTTTTTCCACCTGAACCTACCCCTTTCTCTACAACCGACCCCCTGAGATGCGCGAGCAACCTTTCATCTTTCCCTTGGCCCTTTAGTTTTCAAGTTCTCTATCTTTTGAGTTTTGGTTGTTCGTTGGGGTTTGCGCTTTGAAGTAATTTTTCGATTTGTTGTTTCCGTCGAGACAAAGAGCAACAGGTGCCCAATCATCTAGTTATCGTCAGTTTCTGATTTCATCAAGGAAAAAGGGCGAGTCAACATCCATTATTCTTTCAGCAAAAATTGGCTACGTTACACTTGATATTGACATATGATGAAAGGTCTTATTTTAAAAGGGACATACACATCCATCTCGATATCTCGAATCGGAATGTGACGTCGAAAATGGTCATTAGCTATTTCAAATTCTCATGAGAAATGCCTCACTGATATTCATTATGCAACCGCTTAGGGACTGGTATCCTTAACCTCACCGCATATAAATAATTATCGACTATTTATTTGAGAAGCTTATCAGAGTGTTTTACTCCTCTTCACTGAGTACAATAGCCATTGGTTCTTACATTGTTTCCATGATTGATAATTATGGAATAAACCAAATGAAAGAAAAAGCGTTCACAATCAAAAGTTTTACAGTTTTAAATACACCTATAAATTATTCTTCAAGTAAATTTATTTATTTTCCACTTCAAGTGTGAATAATTTCTCTTAAATAGACAAATCTTTGATCATGACCTGAAGAAAATGTTGAAAAAAAGAATACATCAAGGAACGCAGGTGCGTCCCGTCGCCAAGGACGGGTGTGTGACTGCATGTTATATACGCCGGCCAACTTCCCCCTGTACGACCCCCAAAACCGTTTTTATTTTTTTCCGTACAAATTTGAAACCGCAGCTCATTTTGAATTATACTTTTACTATATAATGTTGCTATAAGTCATCCATTACAATTTTTATTATATTTTTTCATGCTAGAATGAATGAAATATGCCGATGTAAAGAATTTGATTGTGCATCTTTTCTTAATTTTTCTCATAATAAAATATTCGAGGCGGATTGTAGTGGAAACGTTGGTACCATTGATTTCTATCTCGCTATCGCGTGCGATGTTGGGAGTTGGCTCTGTTGCATGACGTCAGTCCGACATTCAAAAGGGATTGGTGGATCGAACCCGCATTTCAATACCACTCGACATAAACACCGGCGTCTTCTGTCAATTGCACGGAATGATTCTCGTTCTATTAACAAAAATGTGTACTAAATAACCATTCTCCCAGGAAAGTGATGAGTGATAGTGGTGAAAAATTGTAAATATATTCATCGAGACCATGATTTGATTAACAATAATTCTTAGTCGTGGGATAAATTGTACCAAACCAAAAATCCAACCTCAACTAAAAATCATTCTGCTATAATATTTCATGTAAAATGAAAAAAAAAATAACAATTTTTAAGACCAAAAGGCCATAATCGAGATTGGGTTCTTAAATTTAACACAAGTTGTAATATTAAAAATAGATATGGATGAAATCAGGAGAAAAACTATTGTCGTTGTATGGCCTAAGATTATTCTCCGGGTTACTAAAAATTGTAGTGTCAATCTGCACAAAAAATTGGAAACAAGTGTTTTGCACACAAAAATTCTGCAAAAAAAGTTCAATCCGTATTCGGTTTACAGTGATTTGTGAGATCAAAGGGTGTATTCACAAAAATGTATGAAATCTTCTAAAAAAGACAAAAAAAATTAAAAAAAGAAATCGCCAATAACAGGTGTTGTTCCGTTTACAAAAATCAAAAAGATGGGAGACATTGTTCAGACCGATGGTCTGATTACAAAAACTTGTGAAATCGGGCAAAAAGTGTAGTGCTAAGAGAGAGAGAGAGAG